>NW_018745671.1:0-21965 GCF_001683475.1 Chenopodium quinoa
CGCATTCAAACAAAGCTAATTGAATCAAATGAAAGTTAACCACATTCAAACAAAGCTAATTTAAATCAAGTGAAATTCAAACACATTCAAACAAAGCTTTTTGAATCCAAAGAAAGTCAAATGAGTTCAAAAAAGCTAATTGAATCAAGTGAAAGTCAAACAAATTCAAACATAGCTTTTTGAATCAAATGATTGTCAAATGCATTCAACGATACTAATTGAATCATATGAAAGTCAAACACATTCAAACAAATCTTTTTGAATCAAATGAAAGTCAAATGCATTCAACAAATCAAATTGAATCAATTAAAAGTCAACCACTTTCAAACAAAGCTAATTAAATCCAATGGAAGGCAAACACATTCAAACAAAGCTATTTGAATCAAATGAAAGTCAAACACATTCAAACAATGCTATCTGAATCAAATGAAAGTCCAATGCATTCAAAAAAGATAATTAAATCAAACGAAAGTCAAACACATTCAGACAAAGCTAATTGCATCAAATGAAAGTAAAAAACATTCAAACAAAGCTAATTAAATCATATGAAAGTCAAATGCTTTCAAAAAAGCTAATTGAATCAAGTAAAACTCCAAAGAATTCAAACAAAGCTTTTTGAATCAAATGATTGTCAAAATGCATTCAACGAGGCTATTTGAATCATATGACAGTCAAACAAAACTTTTTCAATCAAATGAAAGTCAAATGCATTCAACAAAGCAAATTGACTCAATTGAAAGTTAACCACTGATCCAAAGTGGACATCTAATGAACCTGTTGCTTTAGTCTTAGAGACTCTTGGATTTTATCCATTTACAAAGAAGGCTGAAGTTCTATGTTGCATTTCATGGGTAGATTGAAGATTGGGCGCATGGCGCGCTTCACTACAGTTTTGGCACGTTTCACTGCTATTTGGGCGTGGATCCTAAGCCATTTACTAGTTATTATTATCTTATATTTTAGTTAATGTTGCTGAAATAATAAGAGTTTACCGGTTGTAATAGGAAGTTATCATTAGCTTTATTATGCTTTTATTGTTTAGCTTAAATCAAGGAGGAAAACTGCTGGCTTTTGGCTGTTCATGCTTGGACGGTTTTCCTTGACTTTTGGTGTGTTTTTGCTGCTCCTTTCCTCTATAAAAGGGAGAGCAAAACAGAAATTGTTGTAGCCAAGCCTAACAACTTGGTTATGGACATTTCGTTGGTTCAAGATGTAGCATCATGCGTTGGTGCTATGCATTCTATCATTGGGCAGCAAGATATTCAACCACTTGAATTTCTTGTTGTTCTTATTAATTAGTTCGTTAACTAGTTCGTTTTACTTCTTTTATGCTTTGAATAAGTTGTAAACTTTAATCTTATTTTAAGTTTGCAAATTAGTTATGCTCTTTAGTTCTTTTAGCTGAACATGTAATGTTACATTCACACATCAAGTACAAGATCAAGATGCATCACAAAAGCAGCCGTTTAAGCTTGTGAAGAAGGCATAAAATCCGAAACTAATTTGGAGGTATTTTAAGGCTTTAACTTGGGTGTTACAATCAGCTTCAATGAGGAGTTACAAGCTTTAAAATGAGCCTTCAAGTGGCCGTTTATTTCAGCCAGCAATGGGTACATTCAAGAGGCGTCCAAGTACATCCTTGTCTACATACATTCAAGCTTAATTCAAGGCTTGAAACAAGGGGGAGTTACACTTCACTTGCTGTTTGAATTTGGGCGTGAAAAGGGAGCCGTTACAACTCCAAGTTGCTGCTTTGATTGGCGTGAATCAAGGGGGGTTATACTCTCTTGTTTCTGATTTTATTTCACTCATAATTTGGAGGTTACAAACCGTCATTTGCTCTTGATGTATCTAGCTAAGTAAGGCTTCTTTTATTAATGTATCTAGACTACAAAAAGCTGATATGTACTTAGTTGGACGTGTAACAAGTGAGCTTTAAGCCACTTGACTTAGCTTTGTACTTAAGATGCTTGCTCACTATAAATAGCAAGCAAATGTGAATGAAAAATCAGATTATTTCGAACAAAAAAAAACTTGTCTTACATTCGTTTCTTGGATTAGAAACAAAAACCTGAAATTCTTGGATTTGGAATTTCGTTTCCTTTGCTTAGTTAGCTAGTTTAGGCTACTAGTTGGCTTGTGATCTTAGGAATCCAAAACGTTTCTTAGTGGTGTGACTGTATCTAAGAAGCCTTTGGTTCTTTAGCCTTATCTATCCCTTGGTTTATCCCTTGTGTATTTCGAGTGTTACTCCAAATATACAACATTTGGCGCTAGAAGGAGGGGGTCTAGCAAACAAATACCCAAAACACAATACCCCAAACACATACCCAAACACAAACCATGGCCGACATCCCACCCCCTAATTGGCAAGAATATGTCAATAAGGTTGCACAAGAGAAAGAAGATATGGAGCAACGAATGCAATATTTGCAAGAATGCTTGGTGGTTCGACGCACACTTAGCAATATGGTTGGCAAAGAAGGAAGTTTGCAACGTGAGTCAATCTTTCACACTCGTTGCACCATTGGTGGAAAGGTATGTACAAATGATTATTGATGGAGGTAGTTGTACCAATGTAGCTTCACAAGTAATGATAGACAAACTGAAACTTAAAACCGTCCCTCACCCTAAACCTTATGTGATTCAATGGCTAAATCATGGAAAAGGAATTCAAGTAACACAACAAGTCTTGTTATCATTTAGCATTGGTAAAACTTATGAGGAAGAATTGTGGTGTGATGTTATACCTATGGATGCATGTCATAT
Organism: Chenopodium quinoa; assembly: GCF_001683475.1. NCBI lineage: Eukaryota > Viridiplantae > Streptophyta > Magnoliopsida > Caryophyllales > Amaranthaceae > Chenopodium > Chenopodium quinoa. The sequence continues at coordinate 2,770 of NW_018745671.1, forward strand.
TTTACTTGGTAGACCTTGGTTATTTGATAGGCGTGTGATGCATGATGGGTATAAAAACACATATTCCTTCACTAAGGATGGACGGAAAATACTTCTTACCCCCCTAAACCTCAAAAACGATCACCCCATATCCACACCCCCTACTTACCTTACCACTCTCATAAAATCAGAATTGCATGAGTATAAAGCTCACAAAACCATTCATTTTAAGCCAACTTGATGTCCCTTCCAAACCGTCACCAGAAGAGCCACACCCACTCCTCACCCCTCTTCTCAAAACCTTTTCCATGTTTTTCCCCGAAGACATTCCCCATGGCTTACCCCCAAAACGTGACATACAACACAAAAATTGATCTTGTTCCCGGATCAAATGCTCCCAAACAAACCGGCCTATAGAACCACTCCAAAAGAAACCGAAGAGATTAAGCGGCAAGTGGAAGAATTACTATCCAAGGGTCTTATTCGTAAGTCTCTTAGTCCATGTGCTTGTCCTACTTTGATTGTGCCTAAGAAGAATGGAGAATGGAGAATGTGTGTTGATAGTAGGTCAATCAATAAAATCACTATCAAGTACCGGTTTCCTATTCCAAGATTGAATGATTTGCTTGATGAATTGTATGGTTCTAAAGTGTTCTCTAAAATTGATTTGAGAAGTGGCTATCATCAAATTCGAATTTTCGAAGGAGATGAATGGAAAACCGCTTTCAAGACAAAGGAGGGCCTCTATGAATGGCTTGTGATGCCATTTGGTTTGTCTAATGCACCATCTACATTTATGCGCCTTATGAATCAGGTTATGCAACCTTTCATGGGTAAATTTGTTGTAGTTTATTTTGATGACATTTTGGTGTATAGTAGGGAGGAAGAAGAGCATTCTATGCATTTGCAACAGGTTTTTGAAGCCCTTGAACGTGAGAAGTTGTATGGTAACTTAGAGAAGTGTCATTTCTTCACTTCCCAAGTTATTTTTCTTGGCTTCAAAGTTTCATCACAAGGCATTGAAGTTGATGAAAAGAAAGTTGCTGCAATTCGTGAGTGGCCTACGCCACAAACCGTTCAACAAGTTCGAAGCTTTCATGGACTTGCTTCTTTCTATAGAAGATTTGTACGGAACTTTAGCACTCTCATGGCACCTATCACGGAACTAACTAAAAATCAGAAGTTAGTTTGGAATGATAAGGCTCAAAAGGCCTTTGATGAGGTAAAACATCAACTTACTAGTGCACCTATTCTTGCTTTGCCTAACTTTGATGAAGTTTTTTGAAGTTGAGTGCGATGCTAGTGGAGTTGGTTATTGGTGCTGTTTTGTCACAAGTTGGGCGTCCCCTTGCCTACTTTAGTGAAAAACTCAACGAAGCACAACGGAAGTATAGCACCTATGATAAGGAGTTCTTTGCTCTTGTTCGTGCTTTGGACCATTGGAGACATTACCTCATTTCCAAGGAGTTCATCCTTCATTCGGATCATGAAGCCCTCAAATATCTTCAAAGCCAACAAAAACTCCAACCTCGCCATGCCAAATGGGTGGAGTATTTGCAAGCTTTTCATTTCGTGATCAAGCATAGGAGAGGCGCCATGAACAAAGGAGCTGATGCGCTTTCAAGGAGATATACACTCTTGAATTCTTTCAAAGCAAGGGTGATTAGTGTTGATGATGTAAAAGCAAGTTACCACAATGATCATGACTTTGGTGATTTGTTTTTAAAATGTTCTAAATCATGCTTACAAAGATTATTACATTTTAGATGGCTATTTGTTCAAAGGAAACAAGTTGTGCATTCCAAGATCAAGCTTAAGAGAATCTCTTATCAAAGAGTTTCATGAAGGAGGAATGGCGGGACACTTTGGCATAGAGAAGACTACCCTTCTTGTCCAAGAATACTTTCATTGGCCTAGATTGGTCCGTGATGTGGAGTTCATTGTGAAGAGATGCGTGACATGTCAAAAGGCCAAGAGTCATAGTCTACCTCAAGGCTATCTTTTGCCCTTACCTATTCCGCAAGCACCATGGGAGGATATTAGTCTTGATTTCGTTGTGGGACTTCCTATCACCCAACGAAAGAAAGATTCTATAATGGTTGTTGTTGATCGATTTTCTAAAATGGCTCATTTTATTGCTTGTCATACAACTTATGATGCTACTCATGTTGCTAACTTGTTTTTCAATGAGATTGTTCGTTTACATGGTGTACCTAAATCCATGGTGAGTGATCGTGATCCAAAATTTCTAAGTCATTTTTGGCTTACATTATGGAGGAAGATGGGCACGAAATTGAACTTTAGCACTTCAAGTCATCCTCAAACAGATGGCCAAACCGAAGTGACTAATAGAACTTTGGGATCCTTGTTGCGTTCTTTGGCTACTAAACGTCCCAAGCAATGGGAAGAGATGCTTCCTCATGCGGAGTTTGCTTACAATCGTGTGCCTAGCAAGACAACAGGTCTGAGTCCTTTTGAAGTGGTGTATGGATTCAATCCGTGCACTCCTATTGACCTCACTCCCATTCCCTCACCAAACAAGTTCAGCAATGATGCCGAGGTGCGCGCAAAAGAAATCAAGTCTATGCATGAGCAAGTTCGTTCAAAAATTGAACAAACTAATGCAAAGACTAAGGCATACTATGACAAGAAAAGAAAGGAGGTCCGTTTTCAGCCCGGTGACTTAGTTTGGATTCATCTTCGAAAGGAAAGATTTCCTTCCAAAAGACGGTCCAAGGTTAGTCCTCGTAGTGATGGTCCATTTGCCATTGTTGAAAAGGTGAATGATAATGCTTACAAGGTTGAGTTGCCCGGAGATTATGGTGTTTCTAGCACCTTTAATGTGGCTGATTTGTCACCTTATTATGATGAGTTTGAAGAGTTGCCGAGTTTGAGGGCAAACTCTTTTCAAGAAGGGGGGAATGTTGTAGCCAAGCCTAACAACTTGGTTATGGACATTTCGTTGGTTCAAGATGTAGCATCATGCGTTGGTGCTATGCATTCTATCATTGGGCAGCAAGATATTCAACCACTTGAATTTCTTGTTGTTCTTATTAATTAGTTCGTTAACTAGTTCGTTTTACTTCTTTTATGCTTTGAATAAGTTGTAAACTTTAATCTTATTTTAAGTTTGCAAATTAGTTATGCTCTTTAGTTCTTTTAGCTGAACATGTAATGTTACATTCACACATCAAGTACAAGATCAAGATGCATCACAAAAGCAGCCGTTTAAGCTTGTGAAGAAGGCATAAAATCCGAAACTAATTTGGAGGTATTTTAAGGCTTTAACTTGGGTGTTACAATCAGCTTCAATGAGGAGTTACAAGCTTTAAAATGAGCCTTCAAGTGGCCGTTTATTTCAGCCAGCAATGGGTACATTCAAGAGGCGTCCAAGTACATCCTTGTCTACATACATTCAAGCTTAATTCAAGGCTTGAAACAAGGGGGAGTTACACTTCACTTGCTGTTTGAATTTGGGCGTGAAAAGGGGAGCCGTTACAACTCCAAGTTGCTGCTTTGATTGGCGTGAATCAAGGGGGGGTTATACTCTCTTGTTTCTGATTTTATTTCACTCATAATTTGGAGGTTACAAACCGTCATTTGCTCTTGATGTATCTAGCTAAGTAAGGCTTCTTTTATTAATGTATCTAGACTACAAAAAGCTGATATGTACTTAGTTGGACGTGTAACAAGTGAGCTTTAAGCCACTTGACTTAGCTTGTACTTAAGATGCTTGCTCACTATAAATAGCAAGCAAATGTGAATGAAAAATCAGATTATTTCGAACAAAAAAAAACTTGTCTTACATTCGTTTCTTGGATTAGAAACAAAAACCTGAAATTCTTGGATTTGGAATTTCGTTTCCTTTGCTTAGTTAGCTAGTTTAGGCTACTAGTTGGCTTGTGACCTTAGGAATCCAAAACGTTTCTTAGTGGTGTGACTGTATCTAAGAAGCCTTTGGTTCTTTAGCCTTATCTATCCCTTGGTTTATCCCTTGTGTATTTCGAGTGTTACTCCAAATATACAACAGAAATAAAAACCAGTTTTGAGTTTGGATAAAAAACCTTGTGTTTTAGCATTTTAACTTAGAGTTTGTCTCAAGTTCAAGTGTTCCCTTATTGCTTTGAGTAAGTCTTGAGTGATAAGCTTAGGAGAGATTGAGTGAGTCTTATCTCTGGCCTAAAACCCCAAAACTTTGAGTGTGTCCTTGAGTTTTGGCCCTTTTATCTTGTTCCATGATATTTGAGTATTCTAACTATAAGTATTTTTAAATCCATCAACCCATATTCGGGAGGGTGTATTTAGATTTACATCATCTGGTATCAGAGCCTAGTTAAGGGTTTCTTGAAGAAAATCGAGTTTGAAGGCGTTTGGAGCAAAACGGCAGAATTCAATCAGTTTGGAGTTGCGGTTTGAGAAGGACATATCTCCTTCGTTTTCTGTCCAAATCGAGTTATTTCTTTTTTGAATCTGGATATTTTTTTGCGTAGATTACTCACAAAAATTTTCAGATATTTTGGAATTTTTCTGCTAATAAACTGGGCAGGTTTTTCGCAGCAACGCAGAAAAGAGGCAAAAACCGGGAAGGCAGAATTCAATTGAAGATTTCTCCCTCATCCGAAAAGCTTTTGAGGAATTTCTTTTTTGCAAATTGGTTGTTTTGATCTGAATATTCTGAATTTGTAAGCCTTTGAGAGTCTAGAGGCAATTTTCGTTTTTCATTTTGTCTCTAATTTCGGCAGTTTTCATTGTACTTGTAATATCCAAGCAAAAATAGTGGAAATCATGTCTAGTGAGGAGCTTGCTAGAATGTTGCAAGTAATCACTGAAAAATTGGAGAATTTGGAGAAAAAAACAGAAGAGAGTGAAGTCTCTAGGGCACAACAAGATACTAGGATGGATGCCATATCTGATATGCTCCTTAAAGCCACTAGGAAAATAAATGAATTAGAGGAGGAGGATGAAAATAGTGGTAACAATTTTAGACAATTTGATGAAGATAGGGGTCTAAAAATTGATATGCATGAATTTGATGGAGGGCATGATTGTGAGGCTTTCTTAGATTGGGTTAGGCAAATTGAAACCGTTTTTGATTACAAGGGGTATGATGATAGGAAACGGTTCAAGTTGGCTGTCCTTAAACTCACTAAACTAGCTGCATTGTGGTATGAAAACCTCAAGTCAAATAGAAGAAGAGAAGGGAAAGATAAGATAGACTCATGGGAAAAATTAAAAAAGAAAATGAGGGAAAAATGGGTAAGTAAAGAGTATGAGCAAGATCAATACGTAAAATTAACCCACCTATCACAAGAAAACATGAGTGTGGAGGATTACCTAAAAGAATTTGAAAGGTTAGGCTTGACTTGCGACTTGCAAGAAAAGGAGGCTTACAAAATTGCTAGATTTGTCAAGGGGTTGACCAAAGAAATTAATAGGAAAGTGGAAGTTACTCATTATGCCACTTTTAGTGATGTATGCAAACTAGCTTTGAAGTATGAGTCTCAACTTAAAGAAGAAAGGGAGAAAGAGAAGCCCAAAAATTCTTCTTTCAAGAATACTTCGAAATTTACTCCTTTCAACTCTAAAGGGAGTACTTTTCAAAGTAAAACCTTTTCACCTAGCTCATCAAAAGGGAAAGAAAAACAAGTAGTTTCGCCTAGTGAGCTTTCAACTAGGAGAAAATGCTTCAAGTGTCATGGGAGAGGACATATTGCATCGGAATGTCCTAGTAAGAGTGTGTTAACAGCCTCTCAATGTGCTCTCATGGATGAGGAGGAGAAGGTCTATAACTTTGTGGCTCATGAGGAGGGTTGCGAGTTTGATGAAGAGTATGAGGAAGAGATTCAACCCGAAGATGAGTTCAACATGATGGTGGTTCGTAGAATCTTGTATAATGAACCCGAAATTGATCTTAAACAACGAAACAACTTGTTCCACACTAGATGCAAGATAGGAGAGAAGACTTGCAATGTGATTGTTGATAGTGGTGCCCAAACAGATGTTGTTTCATCCGAGGCTGTGAGTAAATTGAAGCTACCCACTAGAGACCATGGTGAACCTTACAAGCTCAATTGGTTGAATGATGGCACAAGCATTAGAGTCAAGAAGCAAGCATTGGTGTCTTATTCCATTGGAGGTTCGAAGATGAGCGTTGGTGTGATATTCTTCCTATGGATGCGTGTCATTTGTTGCTTGGAAGACCGTGGCAGTTTGATCATGATTCGGAGCATAAAGGGAAAACTAATGTGTATATTGTAACTACCAAAAATGGTAGAAAAGTTAAGTTAGTGCCTTTACCTCCTAAAGTTGCTAAGAAAGAAAAAGAGAAAAGCAACTATCTTGTAACTTGTAATGAATATGAACGAATAATGAAAGAAATGGGGGAAGGTATGCTTTGGTGGTAAGGACCAAAGATGATAATGGTACTACTTGTATTAACTCATCCATGCTAAATGAGTTATTAGAAGAGTACCAAGATGTGTTCCCCAATGACTTGCCCAAAGGCCTACCTCCAATTAGAGGCATTGAGCACGCCATTGACTTAATTCCAGGAGCACCTTTGCCCAACAAGGCTGCCTATAGGTGTAATCCGGAAGAGAGTAAGGAACTTGAAAAGCAAGTGAACGAATTACTTGAGAGAGGTTATGTGAGAGAAAGCCTTAGTCCTTGCGCGGTTCCAGCCCTCTTAGTACCAAAAAAAGATGGTACTTGGAGAATGTGTGTTGATAGTCGTTCCATTAACAATATAACGGTCAAATACCGTTTTCCTATGCCTCGATTGCAAGATATGTTAGATGAGTTGAGTGGTGCCTTAGTCTTTTCCAAAATAGATTTAAGGAGTGGGTACCATCAAATGAGAATTCGAGAGGTGGATGAGTGGAAGACGGCTTTCAAAACAAAACAAGGGTTGTATGAGTGGTTAGTGATGCCATTTGGGCTTTGCAACGCCCCAAGCTCCTTCATGAGATTGATGAATGAAGTTCTCCGGCCTTTTCTTAATGATTTTGTTGTTGTTTACTTAGATGACATTCTTGTGTATAGTAAAAACAATGATGATCATGTAATTCATTTGAGGAGATTGTTTGAAAAATTGAGGGAGGTGAAGTTGTATGGTAAGCTTGAAAAATGTGTATTCATGACTCCTAGTGTTGTATTCTTAGGATACATTGTAACAGGAGAGGGGGTTCATGTAGATCCGGAGAAGGTAAAAGCAGTCCAGTCTTGGTTGGCTCCAACCAATGTGCACGAAGTTAGAAGTTTTCATGGACTTGCCTCCTTCTATAGGCGGTTCATCAAAAACTTCTCTACCATCATGGCTCCAATCACCGAGTTGACCAAAAAGGGTGAGTTCGTATGGGAAGAAAATGCTCAACGAGCCTTTGAGAAGGTTAAACATATGCTTTGCAACGCTCCTATACTTGTGCTACCAGATTTCAACAAAGTGTTTGAGGTAGAGTGTGATGCAAGTGGGATTGGAATAGGTGCTGTTTTGATTCAAGAGAAGAAGCCCGTGAGTTACTTTAGTGAGAAGTTGAATGGGGCTAAGTTGAACTATTCCACTTATGACCGTGAGTTCTATGCCATAGTTAGAGCACTTGATCATTGGTCTCACTACCTTAGACCAAAACCATTTGTTCTTCATTCCGATCATGAGGCTCTAAAATTTATTCATGGGCAACAAAAACTCAACAAGAGACATGCTAAATGGGTGGAGTTTCTCCAATCATTTACCTTTAGCTCCAAGTACAAGGATGGAAAGAGTAATGTTGTGGCCGATGCATTGTCTCGTCGGAGCTACTTACTTTCCATGGTGGATGCTAAGATCTTGGGTTTTGAACAACTCAAGGAATGTTACATAAATGATCCCGACTTTGCTAGTGATATAGAGAATCCTACCAAAGAGTTTGTGAGACAAGATGGCTACCTCTTTAAAGGTAACAAGCTATGTGTTCCGAAGAGTGGGGTTAGGGAGTTATTAGTGAGAGAAGTGCATGGTGGAGGTTTAGCCGGTCATTTTGGGATACAAAAGACTCTTGATATTCTAGGTGAACACTTCTATTGGCCTAGAATGATCAAGGATGTTACTCATGTTGTGAAGAGATGTGCTACTTGTCAAAAGGCTAAGGGACACTTCACAAAGGGTCTTTATACTCCGTTGCCAGTTCCGGATGCTCCATGGGAAAGTGTTAGCATGGATTTCATTGTTGGATTGCCTCGCACTCAAAGGGGAAGAGATAGCATCATGGTTGTTGTAGATAGATTCTCTAAAATGGCACACTTTGTAGCTTGTAATAAAACTGATGATGCCGTGAAAGTGGCCGAGCTGTACTTCAAGGAAATTGTCAAACTCCATGGCATTCCTCGAAGTATAGTATCTGATAGGGACTCCAAATTCCTTAGTCACTTTTGGAGAACCCTATGGAAACTTGTGGGTACCAAGTTACTATTTAGTACCTCTCATCATCCCCAAACCGATGGGCAAACCGAGGTCACTAATAGAACTTTGGGTACTTTGTTACGAGGTCTTGTGAGCAAAACGCAAAAAGATTGGGACATGAAATTAGCCCATGCGGAGTTTGCTTACAATAGAGCTCATTCCCTAACTACTTCCCGTTCTCCATTTGAAGTAGTTTATGGAGTGAACCCATTTGTGCCGGTTGATCTTGTTCCTATGGTTAAGAGTGACATGGTAGAGAAAGATGCTAAAAAGAGGGTGGAAACCTTTCAAAAAACCTGTGAGCAAGTGAAGAAAAGAATTGAGGAGATGAATAAAAAATACCAAGAGCGAGCCAATAAGAAACGCAAACAGCCTATTTTTCATCCCGGGGACTTGGTTTGGGTGCATTTGAGGAGGGAGAGGTTCCCTAAGCTTCGCAAAAACAAGCTTATGCCTCGTTCTGATGGTCCTTTTAAGGTTCTTGAGAGGGTGAATGATAGTGCTTACAAAATTGAGCTACCAGACGAATTGATGGGTGTTAGTGCGACTTTCAATGTAGGGGATTTATCACCATACTTTGATGATTCAAGTTTGAGGGCAAACTCTTTTGAAGAAGGGGGGAATGATCCAAAGTGGACATCTAATGAACCTGTTGCTTTAGTCTTAGAGACTCTTGGATTTTATCCATTTACAAAGAAGGCTGAAGTTCTATGTTGCATTTCATGGGTAGATTGAAGATTGGGCGCATGGCGCGCTTCACTACAGTTTTGGCACGTTTCACTGCTATTTTGGGCGTGTGGATCCTAAGCCATTTACTAGTTATTATTATCTTATATTTTAGTTAATGTTGCTGAAATAATGCCAAGAGTTTAGCTCTTTGGCCGGTTGTAATAGGAAGTTATCATTAGGCTTTATTATGCTTTTATTGTTTAGCTTAAATCAAGGAGGAAAACTGCTGGCTTTTGGCTGTTCATGCTTGGACGGTTTTCCTTGACTTTTGGTGTGTTTTTGCTGCTCCTTTCCTCTATAAAAGGGAGAGCAAAACAGAAATAAAAACCAGTTTTGAGTTTGGATAAAAAACCTTGTGTTTTAGCATTTTAACTTAGAGTTTGTCTCAAGTTCAAGTGTTCCCTTATTGCTTTGAGTAAGTCTTGAGTGATAAGCTTAGGAGAGATTGAGTGAGTCTTATCTCTGGCCTAAAACCCCAAAACTTTGAGTGTGTCCTTGAGTTTTGGCCCTTTTATCTTGTTCCATGATATTTGAGTATTCTAACTATAAGTATTTTTAAATCCATCAACCCATATTCGGGAGGGTGTATTTAGATTTACATCAACCACATTCAAGCAAAGCTAATTGAATCAAATGAAAGTCAAACACATTTAAACAAAGCTATTTGAACCAAATGAAAGTCAAACACATTCAAGAAATGCTATTTGAATCAAATGAAAGTCAAACACATTCAAAAAAGGTATTTAAATCAAGTGAAAGTCAAAATCATTCAAACAAAGCTATTTGAATCAAATTAAAGTCAAACACATTCAAACAAAGCTTTTTGAATTAAATGAAAGTCAAATGCATTAAACAAAGCTAATTGATTCAAATTAAAGTCAATCACATTCAAACAAAGCTAATTTAATCAAATGAAAATCAAACACATTCAAACAAAGCTTTTTCAATCAAATGAAATTCAAATGCATTCAAAATAGCGATTTAAATCAAGTGAAAGTCAAACAAAGCTTTTTGAATCAAATGATTGTCAAATCCGTTCAACGATGCTAATTGAATCATATGAAAGTCAAGCACATTCAAACAAATCTTTTTGAATCAACTGAAAGTCAAATGCAATTAAAAAAAAATAATTAACTCAAGTGAAAGTCAAACACATTTAAACAAAGCTTTTTAAATCAAATGAAAGTTAAATTCATTCAAAAAAGCTAATTGGATCAAGTGAAAGTCTAGGTAATTCAAACAAAGCTTTTTGAATCAAATGACTGTCAAATGTGTTTAACGTTGCTAATTGAATCAAATGAAAGTCAAACACATTCAAACAAAGCTTTTTAAATCAAATGAAAGTCATATGCATTCAACATAGCTATTTGAATCAAATGAAAGTCAATGGCATTCTAATAAACCTAATTGAATCAAACGAAAGTCAATGGCATTCTAACAAACCTAATTGAATCAAATGAAAGTCAACCACATTCAAACAAAGCTAATTGAATCAAATGAAAGTTAACCACATTCAAACAAAGCTAATTTAAATCAAGTGAAATTCAAACACATTCAAACAAAGCTTTTTGAATCCAAAGAAAGTCAAATGAGTTCAAAAAAGCTAATTGAATCAAGTGAAAGTCAAACAAATTCAAACATAGCTTTTTGATTGTCAAATGCATTCAACGATACTAATTGAATCATATGAAAGTCAAACACATTCAAACAAATCTTTTTGAATCAAATGAAAGTCAAATGCATTCATCATATCAAATTGAATCAATTAAAAGTCAACCACTTTCAAACAAAGCTAATTAAATCCAATGGAAGGCAAACACATTCAAACAAAGCTATTTGAATCAAATGAAAGTCAAACACATTCAAACAATGCTATCTGAATCAAATGAAAGTTAAATGCATTCAAAAAAGATAATTAAATCAAACGAAAGTCAAACACATTCAGACAAAGATAATTGCATCAAATGAAAGTCAAAAACATTCAAACAAAGCTAATTAAATCATATGAAAGTCAAATGCTTTCAAAAAAGCTAATAGAATCAAGTAAAAGTCCAAAGAATTCAAACAAAGATTTTTGAATCAAATGATTGTCAAATGCATTCAACGAGGTTAATTGAATCATATGACAGTGAAACAAAAATTTTTCAATCAAATGAAAGTCAAATGCATTCAACAAAGCAAATTGACTCAATTGAAAGTTAACCACATTCAAGCAAAGCTAATTGAATCAAATGAAAGTCAAACACATTTAAACAAAGCTATTTGAACCAAATGAAAGTCAAACACATTCAAGAAATGCTATTTGAATCAAATGAAAGTCAAACGCATTCAAAAAAGGTATTTAAATCAAGTGAAAGTCAAAATCATTCAAACAAAGCTATTTGAATCAAATTAAAGTCAAAACACATTCGAACAAAGCTTTTTGAATTAAATGAAAGTCAAATGCATTAAACAAAGCTAATTGATTCAAATGAAAGTCAATCACATTCAAACAAAGCTAATTTAATCAAATGAAAATCAAACACATTCAAACAAAGCTTTTTCAATCAAATGAAATTCAAATGCATTCAAAATAGCGATTTAAATCAAGTGAAAGTCAAACAAAGCTTTTTGAATCAAACGATTGTCAAATCCGTTCAACGATGCTAATTGAATCATATGAAAGTCAAGCACATTCAAGCAAATCTTTTTCAATCAACTGAAAGTCAAATGCAATTAAAAAAAAGTAATTAAATCAAGTGAAAGTCAATTACATTTAAACAAAGCTTTTTAAATCAAATGAAAGTTAAATGCATTCAAAAAAGCTAATTGAATCAAGTGAAAGTCTAGGTAATTCAAACAAAGTTTTTTGAATCAAATGACTGTCAAATGTGTTCAACGATGCTAATTGAATCAAATGAAAGTCAAACACATTCAAACAAAGCTTTTTGAATCAAATGAAAGTCAATGGCATTCTTACAAAGCTAATTGAATCAAATGAAAGTCAATGGCATTCTAACAAACCTAATTGAATCAAACGAAAGTCAATGGCATTCTAACAAACCTAATTGAATCAAATGAAAGTCAACCGCATTCAAACAAAGCTAATTGAATCAAATGAAAGTTAACCACATTCAAACAAAGCTAATTTAAATCAAGTGAAATTCAAACACATTCAAACAAAGCTTTTTGAATCCAAAGAAAAGTCAAATGAGTTCAAAAAAGCTAATTAAATCAAGTGAAAGTCAAACAAATTCAAACATAGCTTTTTGAATCAAATGATTGTCAAATGCATTCAACGATACTAATTGAATCATATGAAAGTCAAACACATTCAAACAAATCTTTTTGAATCAAATGAAAGTCAAATGCATTCAACATATCAAATTGAATCAATTAAAAGTCAACCACTTTCAAACAAAGCTAATTAAATCCAATGGAAGGCAAACACATTCAAACAAAGCTATTTGAATCAAATGAAAGTCAAACACATTCAAACAATGCTATCTGAATCAAATGAAAGTCCAATGCATTCAAAAAAGATAATTAAATCAAACGAAAGTCAAACACATTCAGACAAAGCTAATTGCATCAAATGAAAGTAAAAAACATTCAAACAAAGCTAATTAAATCATATGAAAGTCAAATGCTTTCAAAAAAGCTAATTGAATCAAGTAAAACTCCAAAGAATTCAAACAAAGCTTTTTGAATCAAATGATTGTCAAATGCATTCAACGAGGCTAATTGAATCATATGACAGTCAAACAAAACTTTTTCAATCAAATGAAAGTCAAATGCATTCAACAAAGCAAATTGACTCAATTGAAAGTTAACCACATTCAAGCAAAGCTAATTGAATCAAATGAAAGTCAAACACATTTAAACAAAGCTATTTGAACCAAATGAAAGTCAAACACATTCAAGAAATGCTATTTGAATCAAATGAAAGTCAAACACGTTCAAAAAAGGTATTTAAATCAAGTGAAAGTCAAAATCATTCAAACAAAGCTATTTGAATCAAATTAAAGTCAAACACATTCAAACAAAGCTTTTTGAATTAAATGAAAGTCAAATGCATTAAACAAAGCTAATTGATTCAAATTAAAGTCAATCACATTCAAACAAAGCTAATTTAATCAAATGAAAATCAAAACACATTCAAACAAAGCTTTTTCAATCAAATGAAATTCAAATGCATTCAAAATAGCGATTTAAATCAAGTGAAAGTCAAACAAAGCTTTTTGAATCAAATGATTGTCAAATCCGTTCAACGATGCTAATTGAATCATATGAAAGTCAAGCACATTCAAACAAATCTTTTTGAATCAACTGAAAGTCAAATGCAATTAAAAAAAATAATTAACTCAAGTGAAAGTCAAACACATTTAAACAAAGCTTTTTAAATCAAATGAAAGTTAAATTCATTCAAAAAAGCTAATTGGATCAAGTGAAAGTCTAGGTAATTCAAACAAAGCTTTTTGAATCAAATGACTGTCAAATGTGTTTAACGTTGCTAATTGAATCAAATGAAAGTCAAACACATTCAAACAAAGCTTTTTAAATCAAATGAAAGTCATATGCATTCAACATAGCTATTTGATCAAATGAAAGTCAATGGCATTCTAATAAACCTAATTGAATCAAACGAAAGTCAATGGCATTCTAACAAACCTAATTGAATCAAATGAAAGTCAACCACATTCAAACAAAGCTAATTGAATCAAATGAAAGTTAACCACATTCAAACAAAGCTAATTTAAATCAAGTGAAATTCAAACACATTCAAACAAAGCTTTTTGAATCCAAAGAAAGTCAAATGAGTTCAAAAAAGCTAATTGAATCAAGTGAAAGTCAAACAAATTCAAACATAGCTTTTTGAATCAAATGATTGTCAAATGCATTCAACGATACTAATTGAATCATATGAAAGTCAAACACATTCAAACAAATCTTTTTGAATCAAATGAAAGTCAAATGCATTCATCATATCAAATTGAATCAATTAAAAGTCAACCACTTTCAAACAAAGCTAATTAAATCCAGTGGAAGGCAAACACATTCAAACAAAGCTATTTGAATCAAATGAAAGTCAAACACATTCAAACAATGCTATCTGAATCAAATGAAAGTCAAATGCATTCAAAAAAGATAATTAAATCAAACGAAAGTCAAACACATTCAGACAAAGCTAATTGCATCAAATGAAAGTCAAAAACATTCAAACAAAGCTAATTAAATCATATGAAAGTCAAATGCTTTCAAAAAAGCTAATAGAATCAAGTAAAAGTCCAAAGAATTCAAACAAAGCTTTTTGAATCAAATGATTGTCAAATGCATTCAACGAGGTTAATTGAATCATATGACAGTGAAACAAAAATTTTTCAATCAAAATGAAAGTCAAATGCATTCAACAAAGCAAATTGACTCAATTGAAAGTTAACCACATTCAAGCAAAGCTAATTGAATCAAATGAAAGTCGAACACATTTAAACAAAAGCTATTTGAACCAAATGAAAGTCAAACACATTCAAGAAATGCTATTTGAATCAAATGAAAGTCAAACGCATTCAAAAAAGGTATTTAAATCAAGTGAAAGTCAAAATCATTCAAACAAAGCTATTTGAATCAAATTAAAGTCAAACACATTCAAACAAAGCTTTTTGAATTAAATGAAAGTCAAATGCATTAAACAAAGCTAATTGATTTAAATGAAAGTCAATCACATTCAAACAAAGCTAATTTAATCAAATGAAAATCAAACACATTCAAACAAAGCTTTTTCAATCAAATGAAATTCAAATGCATTCAAAATAGCGATTTAAATCAAGTGAAAGTCAAACAAAGCTTTTTGAATCAAATGATTGTCAAATCCGTTCAACGATGCTAATTGAATCATATGAAAGTCAAGCACATTCAAAGCAAATCTTTTTCAATCAACTGAAAGTCAAATGCAATTAAAAAAAGTAATTAAATCAAGTGAAAGTCAATTACATTTAAACAAAGCTTTTTTAAATCAAATGAAAGTTAAATGCATTCAAAAAAGCTAATTGAATCAAGTGAAAGTCTAGGTAATTCAAACAAAGTTTTTTGAATCAAATGACTGTCAAATGTGTTCAACGATGCTAATTGAATCAAATGAAAGTCAAACACATTCAAACAAAGCTTTTTGAATCAAATGAAAGTCAATGGCATTCTTACAAAGCTAATTGAATCAAATGAAAGTCAATGGCATTCTAACAAACCTAATTGAATCAAACGAAAGTCAATGGCATTCTAACAAACCTAATTGAATCAAATGAAAGTCAACCACATTCAAACAAAGCTAATTGAATCAAATGAAAGGTAACCACATTCAAAACAAAGCTAATTTAAATCAAGTGAAATTCAAACACATTCAAACAAAGCTTTTTGAATCCAAAGAAAGTCAAATGAGTTCAAAAAAGCTAATTAAATCAAGTGAAAGTCAAACAAATTCAAACATAGCTTTTTGAATCAAATGATTGTCAAATGCATTCAACGATACTAATTGAATCATATGAAAGTCAAACACATTCAAACAAATCTTTTTGAATCAAATGAAAGTCAAATGCATTCAACATATCAAATTGAATCAATTAAAAGTCAACCACTTTCAAACAAAGCTAATTAAATCCAATGGAAGGCAAACACATTCAAACAAAGCTATTTGAATCAAATGAAAGTCAAACACATTCAAACAATGCTATCTGAATCAAATGAAAGTCCAATGCATTCAAAAAAGATAATTAAATCAAACGAAAGTCAAACACATTCAGACAAAGCTAATTGCATCAAATGAAAAGTAAAAAACATTCAAAACAAAGCTAATTAAATCATATGAAAGTCAAATGCTTTCAAAAAAGCTAATTGAATCAAGTAAAACTCCAAAGAATTCAAACAAAGCTTTTTGAATCAAATGATTGTCAAATGCATTCAACGAGGCTAATTGAATCATATGACAGTCAAACAAAACTTTTTCAATCAAATGAAAGTCAAATGCATTCAACAAAGCAAATTGACTCAATAGAAAGTTAACCACATTCAAGCAAAGCTAATTGAATCAAATGAAAGTCAAACACATTTAAACAAAGCTATTTGAACCAAATGAAAGTCAAACACATTCAAGAAATGCTATTTGAATCAAATGAAAGTCAAACACGTTCAAAAAAGGTATTTAAATCAAGTGAAAGTCAAAATCATTCAAACAAAGCTATTTGAATCAAATTAAAGTCAAACACATTCAAACAAAGCTTTTTGAATTAAATGAAAGTCAAATGCATTAAACAAAGATAATTGATTCAAATTAAAGTCAATCACATTCAAACAAAGCTAATTTAATCAAATGAAAATCAAACACATTCAAACAAAGCTTTTTCAATCAAATGAAATTCAAATGCATTCAAAATAGCGATTTAAATCAAGTGAAAGTCAAACAAAGCTTTTTGAATCAAATGATTGTCAAATCCGTTCAACGATGCTAATTGAATCATATGAAAGTCAAGCACATTCAAACAAATCTTTTTGAATCAACTGAAAGTCAAATGCAATTAAAAAAAAAAATTAACTCAAGTGAAAGTCAAACACATTTAAACAAAGCTTTTTAAATCAAATGAAAGTTAATTTCATTCAAAAAAGCTAATTGGATCAAGTGAAAGTCTAGGTAATTCAAACAAAGCTTTTTGAATCAAATGACTGTCAAATGTGTTAACGTTGCTAATTGAATCAAATGAAAGTCAAACACATTCAAACAAAGCTTTTTAAATCAAACGAAAGTCATATGCATTCAACATAGCTATTTGAATCAAATGAAAGTCAATGGCATTCTAATAAACCTAATTGAATCAAAACGAAAGTCAATGGCATTCTAACAAACCTAATTGAATCAAATGAAAGTCAACCACATTCAAACAAAGCTAATTGAATCAAATGAAAGTTAACCACATTCAAACAAAGCTAATTTAAATCAAGTGAAATTCAAACACATTCAAACAAAGCTTTTTGAATCCAAAGAAAGTCAAATGAGTTCAAAAAAAGCTAATTAAATCAAGTGAAAGTCAAACAAATTCAAACATAGCTTTTTGAATCAAATGATTGTCAAATGCATTCAACGATACTAATTGAATCATATGAAAGTCAAACACATTCAAACAAATCTTTTTTGAATCAAATGAAAGTCAAATGCATTCAACATATCAAATTGAATCAATTAAAAGTCAACCACTTTCAAACAAAGCTAATTAAATCCAATGGAAGGCAAACACATTCAAACAAAGCTATTTGAATCAAATGAAAGTCAAACACATTCAAACAATGCTATCTGAATCAAATGAAAGTCCAATGCATTCAAAAAAGATAATTAAATCAAACGAAAGTCAAACACATTCAGACAA
Source organism: Chenopodium quinoa (assembly GCF_001683475.1). Taxonomy (NCBI): domain Eukaryota; kingdom Viridiplantae; phylum Streptophyta; class Magnoliopsida; order Caryophyllales; family Amaranthaceae; genus Chenopodium; species Chenopodium quinoa. The sequence goes on from NW_018745671.1 coordinate 20,302, forward strand.
AGCTAATTGCATCAAATGAAAGTAAAAAACATTCAAACAAAGCTAATTAAATCATATGAAAGTCAAATGCTTTCAAAAAAGCTAATTGAATCAAGTAAAACTCCAAAGAATTCAAACAAAGCTTTTTGAATCAAATGATTGTCAAATGCATTCAACGAGGCTAATTGAATCATATGACAGTCAAACAAAACTTTTTCAATCAAATGCATTCAACAAAGCAAATTGACTCAATTGAAAGTTACCACATTCAAGCAAAGCAAATTGACTCAATTGAAAGTTAACCACATTCAAGCAAAGCTAATTGAATCAAATGAAAAGTCAAACACATTTAAACAAAGCTATTTGAACCAAATGAAAGTCAAACACATTCAAGAAATGCTATTTGAATCAAATGAAAGTCAAACGCATTCAAAAAAGGTATTTAAATCAAGTGAAAGTCAAAATCATTCAAACAAAGCTATTTGAATCAAATTAAAGTCAAACACATTCAAACAAAGCTTTTTGAATTAAATGAAAGTCAAATGCATTAAACAAAGCTAATTGATTTAAATGAAAGTCAATCACATTCAACACAAAGCTAATTTAATCAAATGAAAATCAAACACATTCAAACAAAGCTTTTTCAATCAAATGAAATTCAAATGCATTCAAAATAGCGATTTAAATCAAGTGAAAGTCAAACAAAGCTTTTTGAATCAAATGATTGTCAAATCCGTTCAACGATGCTAATTGAATCATATGAAAGTCAAGCACATTCAAGCAAATCTTTTTCAATCAACTGAAAGTCAAATGCAATTAAAAAAAGTAATTAAATCAAGTGAAAGTCAATTACATTTAAACAAAGCTTTTTAAATCAAATGAAAGTTAAATTGCATTCAAAAAAAGCTAATTGAATCAAGTGAAAGTCTAGGTAATTCAAACAAAGTTTTTTGAATCAAATGACTGTCAAATGTGTTCAACGATGCTAATTGAATCAAATGAAAGTCAAACACATTCAAACAAAGCTTTTTGAAATCAAATGAAAGTCAATGGCATTCTTACAAAGCTAATTGAATCAAATGAAAGTCAATGGCATTCTAACAAACCTAATTGAATCAAACGAAAGTCAATGGCATTCTAACAAACCTAATTGAATCAAATGAAAGTCAACCACATTCAAACAAAGCTAATTGAATCAAATGAAAGTTAACCACATTCAAACAAAGCTAATTTAAATCAAGTGAAAATTCAAACACATTCAAACAAAGCTTTTGAATCCAAAGAAAGTCAAATGAGTTCAAAAAAAGCTAATTAAATCAAGTGAAAGTCAAACAAATTCAAACATAGCTTTTTGAATCAAATGATTGTCAAATGCAATTCAACGATACTAATTGAATCATATGAAAGTCAAACACATTCAAACAAATCTTTTTGAATCAAATGAAAGTCAAATGCATTCAACATATCAAATTGAATCAATTAAAAGTCAACCACTTTCAAACAAAGCTAATTAAATCCAATGGAAGGCAAACACATTCAAACAAAGCTATTTGAATCAAATGAAAGTCAAACACATTCAAACAATGCTATCTGAATCAAATGAAAGTCAAATGCATTCAAAAAGATAATTAAATCAAACGAAAGTCAAACACATTCAGACAAAGCTAATTGCATCAAATGAAAGT
>NW_018745672.1:0-28219 GCF_001683475.1 Chenopodium quinoa
TGAATGTGTTTGACTTTCATTTGTTTCAATTAGCTTTGAAGAATCATTTGACTTTCATTTGATTAGAAAAGTTTTGTTTGAATGTGATTGACTTTCATTTGATTAAATTAGGTTTGAGAATGCATTTTACTTTCATTTGACTCAAAAAGCTTTGTTTGAATGTGTTTGATTTTCATTCGATCTAATTAGCTTTTAAGAATGCATTTGACTTTCATTTATTTCAAAAAGTTTGTTTGAATGTGTTTGACTTTCATTAGTTTCAATTAGCTTTGAAAAATGCATTTGACTTTCAATTGGTTCAAAAAAACTTTTTTGAATGTGTTTTACTTCATTTTATTCAATTAGCTTTAAAGAATGCATTTTAATTTCATTTGATTCAAAAAGCTTTTGTTGAATGTGTTTGACTTTCATTCGATTCAATTAGCTTTTAAGACTGCATTTGACTTTCATTTGATTCAAAAAGGTTTGTTATGAATGTATTTGACTTTCATTAGTTTCAATTAGCTTTGAAGAATGCATTTGACTTTCATTTGGTTCAAAAAGCTTTGTGTGAATGTGTTTGACTTTAATTTATTCTATTAGTATTGTTGAATGCATTTGCATTCATTTGATTCAAAAGCTATATTTGAATGTGTTTGACTTTCATTCAATTCAATTAGCTTTTAAGACTGCATTTTGACTTTCATTTGATTCGAAAAGGTTTGATGAATGTATTTGACTTTCATTAGTTTCAATTAGCTTTGAAGAATGCATTTGACTTTCATTTGTTCAAAAAGCTTTGTGTGAATGTGTTTGACTTTCATTTGATTCAATTAGCTTTGAAAAAATGCATTTAAATTTCAATTGATTAAAAAAGCTTTGTTTGAATGTGTTTGACTTTCATTATATCAATTAGCTTTGAATAATGCATTTGACTTTCATTTGACTTAAAAAGCATTGTTTGAATGTGTATTTGACTTTCATTTGGATCAATTTCCTTTGAAGTATGCATTTGACTTTCATTTGAATTCAAAAAGCTTTGTTTGAATGTATTTAACTTTCATTTGTTTCAATTAGCTTTGAAGAATGATTTTTTGACTTTCATTTGATTTATTAAGCTTTGTTTTGAATGTGTTTGACTTTCATTTCGATTCAATTAGCTTTTAAGAATGCATTTGACTTTCATTTGATTCAAAAAGGTTTGTTTGAATGTGTTTTGACTTTCATTTGATTCAATTAGCTTTGGAATAATGCATTTGAATTTCATTTTATTCAAAAAGCTTTGTATGAATGCGTTTGACTTTCATTTGTTTCAATTAGCTTTGAAGAATGCAATTGACTTTCATTTGATTCAATAAGCTTTGTTTGAATGTGTTTGACTTTCATTCGATTCAATTAGCTTTTAAGACTGCATTTGACTTTCATTTGATTCAAAAAAGGTTTGTATGAATGTATTTGACTTTCATTATATTCAATTAGCTTTGAATAATGCATTTGACTTTCATTTGATTTAAAAAGCATTGTTTGAATGTATTTGACTTTCATTTGGATCAATTACCTTTGAAGTATGCATTTGACTTTCATTTGATTCAAAAAGCTTTGTTTGAATGTGTTTGACTTTCATTTGTTTCAATTAGCTTTGAAGAATCCATTTGACTTTCATTTGATTAGAAAAGTTTTGTTTGAATGTGATTGACTTTCATTTGATTAAATTAGGTTTGAAGAATGCATTTTACTTTCATTTGACTCAAAAAGCTTTGTTTGAATGTGTTTTGATTTTCATTCGATCTAATTAGCTTTAAAGAATGCATTTTAATTTCATTTGATTCAAAAAGCTTTGTTTTGAATGTGTTTGACTTTCATTATATTCAATTAGCTTTGAATAATGCATTTGACTTTCATTTGATTTAAAAAGCATTGTTTGAATGTATTTGACTTTCATTTGGATCAATTTCCTTTGAAGTATGCATTTGACTTTCATTTGATTCAAAAAGCTTTGTTTGAATGTGTTTGACTTTCATTTGTTTCAATTAGCTTTGAAGAATGATTTTTGACTTTCATTTGATTTATTAAGCTTTGTTTTGAATGTGTTTGACTTTCATTCGATTCAATTAGCTTTTAAGAATGCATTTGACTTTCATTTGATTCAAAAAGGTTTGTTTGAATGTGTTTGACTTTCATTTGATTCAATTAGCTTTGAAGAATGCATTTGAATTTCATTTTATTCAAAAAGCTTTGTATGAATGCGTTTGACTTTCATTAGTTCCAATTAGCTTTGAAGAATGCAATTGACTTTCAATTGATTCATTAAGCTTTGTTTGAATGTGTTTGACTTTCATTCGATTCAATTAGCTTTTAAGACTGCATTTGACTTTCATTTGATTCAAAAAGGTTTGTATGAATGTATTTGACTTTCATTAGTTTCAATTAGCTTTGAAGAATGCATTTGACTTTCATTTGGTTCAAAAAGCTTTGTGTGAATGTGTTTGACTTTAATTTATTCTATTAGCATTGTTGAATGCATTTGCATTTCATTTGATTCAAAAGCTATATTTGAATGTGTTTGACTTTCATTCAATTCAATTAGCTTTTAAGACTGCATTTGACTTTCATTTGATTCGAAAAGGTTTGTATGAATGTATTTTACTTTCATTAGTTTCAATTAGCTTTGAAGAATGCATTTGACTTTCATTTGGTTCAAAAAGCTTTGTGTGAATGTGTTTGACTTTCATTTGATTCAATTAGCTTTGAAAAATGCATTTTTATTTCAATTGATTAAAAAAGCTTTGTTTGAATGTGTTTGACTTTCATTCGATTCAATTAGCTTTTAAGAATGCAATTGACTTTCGTTTGATTCGAAAAGTTTCGTTTGAATGTGTTTGACTTTCATTTGATTCAATTACCTTTGAAGTATGCATTTGACTTTCATTTGATTCAAAAAGCTTTGTTTGAATGTGTTTGACTTTCATTTGGATCAATTAGCTTTGAAGAATTCATTTGAATTTCATTTGATTCAAAAAGCTTTTTTTTGAATGTGTTTTGTTTCGGGGTTTTCTGATGTCCTGCGAGAGAGTTACAATTCCGAGACTGGAACCGGACGCCTGTACCTGCAAAATAACGGAGACTCCTGAGAGCTCCGCCTCCAACGATCAAGTTAGAACCTGATTAAGGAGTAATTAATACAGAAATTAAAGTAATGAGATCTCTCTAGGTGAGAGTGCTTAGTGTTGGTAATCTGCGTTGTTAGCGAGATTAGTCGGTTGTTAATAACTCTGTTCTTCTCTGCTTGATCTCTTGATTATTCGATCCTTCGATTAATGAGGATTAATCGAGTATTTATAGCCTTGGGAAGCGTGCAACTCTCTAGGTTTAAGGTAAACCTAGGGCTGACCGGGCCTCTAGACTGGACTGGGCCTTGATGGCCGGTTTTCCCATTTGGCATGGGCGGACACGTGGCGTGTCTTAAGTGGTCCGTGGAGGACGTATCTGTGATTGACACGTGGCAAGCTCCTGTTGGCCTTCGTGAAGGACACGTGGCGGAACCTGGTTGGTCCACTTGTCAGACGGTGATTGGTGGATAAAAATCCCCTAATCATTTGCCCCTCACACGTGGCACGCGACTGGTCACGTGTCGCCTGTGACAGGTGTCGCACGGTGACAGGCGACGGCCTGTTACAGGTGTCATCTTGCAGACGGCCGAGAGATTTTCCCGCCCAAATTTTGAATTTGGAAGCGACCCTTCGCCTTCTCACTTTGCCTATAAAAGGAAGTGCTGACTTCGGTCATTTTCACATTTGAGAACTTTTGCGAGAACATTCGGACCCCTGAACTTGCTCTGACATTTTGGACTTTTTCTGCCTACCGCCTGTTCTGACAAGCCGACTGACTCGAACTTCCAGGACTTCATCAACCGTCACTCGTTCAGGTAACTCAGTTCTCTTACTCTTAATTTTCTTTTTATTTTTTGAAATGGCACCATGGAAGCACACGACACGCCCTAAGTTAGTGATCAGCCGGTCACCGGGGACGGCTGAATCTAGGACTAGGAGTGCCGCCTGCCCTTTTCTGGACCCATCTTTGCCCTTTATACAAAGTCCGACTGTATCTGTGTCTATGCAGAACGTGATGGCCAGAACAAAAAAGACTGCTATGATATCAAACTCAGACGGCTCCTCCCAAAGGGTGCTCCTTAGTGAAACATCTGACCAGGCGCCAGATGTAGAACGAGGCGATTGTCAAGCTGACAGTTCTGAGAGAGGGACCAAGGTGTTCCCTTCCCATCTTACCGTGGACATGTCTAATTTTCCTTCTGCTCCTTCTAAGGGAGAGGAGGCGGGCCCTTCTAGGAGAGGGGAGGAGTCGTCCTCTTCGGACTCGTCAGGGGACGAGTCCGAATCCAGCTCTTCTGGCCACAGTTCTTCTGGCTCAGAAGAAAAACATAGCCGCCTACAAGAGGCGAGACGTTCTCATGCAGTTGAGAAGGGGGATAATTGGGCAGAGCCGTCCGCCTCTTACAGAGAGGAAAACGCCCCCTACTACTGCAGGGTACCCCGGGGCCGGATTGCAACCATGCGAGACAACGTGGCGAGCTTTATTGCTAACCACAAAATGGGCCCGGAGTTTTTTACTGTTTGTGCCGGATCCAGAAGATACTGTCGTCTGGCCGGCTGGTACCAGCTATGGTGACGGCTGCTTTGGCTGCTATGTGGCGGCCATCAAAGCTGGACTGCGCATCCCATTACATCCGGCTGTTCAGCGGATTTTAGATGGGTATGATCTGGGGTTATGGCAGTTAGCCCCCAACTCTTGGGTAAACGTACTCGGCTATGTGGCCGGGTGCGAACTGAACGGGGTGGAGCCAAGTTTTGAGGCTTTCGCCCACATGAACTATCTCAGCCGGACCCCTAAGTCGGGAGGTACCGGCTGGTATCAATTAACAAGCCATAGGGGTTACCTCATGACGAGAGGTAAGGCAAACAAATGGAAGGATTGGCGGAACACCTTTCTTATTATCGAGAGTTCAGACACGGAGCTGAACAAACGCTTTAACAAGTGGAATAGGGATCCGCCTCTTCTCGCAGGCGGCCGCAGCATGCCGCCTGTTCCCCCAAAGGCTAAAAAAGAGATCCTAGACAAAGGACTCTTCAAAGTAGAGACTAGGGTGAACTCTACTTCAGGGGTACGAGAGCAAGTACCCCTAAACTGCGTCCCGAGCTTCAAGTGGCTCTATGACGAGTACTTCTTGGCCGCCTGTGGCCTCAGCAGTCGGTGCTCTAGAGGTAGCCGGCCTGACGAATACTCTGTTTTTTCACGCCTTGTTTACTTGGGATTTTTACTAACTTTGCTGTTTATTTCTTTCAGCCGACGCCATGAGTAAAATAACAGCATCTAAGACTGCGGCGGCCATGCTGCGGGTCTCGCTGATGAAGCAGTCGTATGCCGACTCCCCCAACAAGGAGGCACCCTTGGTAAGCGTTGAAAACTCTTATCCTTTTAGTTGTCTTATGCATATACTAACTCTTTTTGTTTTCAGTCTGGCACTCCAAGGGCTTCTTCCTCGCAACAGCCGGCCCCAAGGCCCGGAGGACGACTGTTGCAAGCTCTCCTGGGTCTTCCAGGAAAACGGTGGCGGCTGAGAAGCAGCCGGCCACTTCTTCTAAAACCCAGGCGGGGCCGCCTAGATGTATGGACACTCACTTGTAAAAACTAACCCTTGCTTCCTTCTTGACTAGGTCTAACTTGTTTTTTCCTTTCGCTTAATGCAGCCGGCCCCCAGGGACTTGACTTGGTTGAGGTAGCCAAGTCAATGGTTAAAGTAGTTCCTCCATCTGACAGGGAGGCGGTCAAGGGTGCCGGCACCCTTGACCTTGATGGAATTTCAGGGGTCCTAGCTGAGGTATACTTAGCACCTTTTTGAGCTTTTGAGTTCCAGGACGCTTGTTAACTCTTTTGATTGGAAACTGACGCCTGTTTTTCTTTGTACTTAGGCCCTGCTCCGAGTCAACAGCCTTCGCAAGCCGATTGATCGGAAAAACAAAGAGGTAAAGGCCGCAAAGGCTATGGCCGCCTCCAGCTGTGATAAGGCAATGTTTCAAATTGCCCAAAATGAAGTACTGACCATTGATCTTCTTTATTATCAGGCGCAGGCGACCGCCGCTGTTCGGGCTCAGCTAGAGGCGGCCCAAAAGAAGGTTGACGAGCTGGAGGGGACCGTCACCAACCTTAAAGCCGAGCTGAAACCCTTCGCCAAAAAATGCACTCTTACGAAGCCATGGAGAAATCTTTGGCTAACGTAAAAGAACGCCTGGTGAACCAGGAGAAGAGTCTTACCCAAGAGCTCTCGGATAAGGCCGAGCAAGAGAAACAAGAGCTCGTCCGGGAGATGGTGGAAGACTCCGCCCAAACCCAACGCATGACCTGGGAACGACTGTTCCCCAGTGCCGACTTTGCCTCATGGGAAAGAACATACCGCCAGTGTTCGGAAATATATAATCAACAAATCCTGGCGGCTGCTGAAGAAGAGGCGTTGGACGGTGCGTTGGAGGAGGAAGAGCCGGTTGTGGCGCTTGTGCCACTTGGGGGTAAGGCATCAAAAGATGGTGCAGCTAAGGCCGAGTCCAGCAAGAAGAGTGCTGACCAGGCGGCTGCTGCTGATACTGAACTGCCCCCTTCTTAAGCTTTAAGTATTTTTTCTTTTCACGGCCTGCGTGCCGTTTGCTTTGTAATTACCCGGCCAGGGGGCCGGGGTTTTGAATATTCTGCTGGTCTTTTATGGCCGGCTTATTTTAATCAAATTTTTTGTTTTGGTTCAAATTTGTCTAAGTATTTGAAATTTGCTCACTAGACCGACTGTTGTGTATGGCCGAACGTTAAGACAGGTACAAATAGTAAGTATGCCGCCTATGCCCCTGGACGACTGGTTGTCTGTTTCCAGGATAGATGATCAGTCGGCCATTTAATCAATCGGTATTCGAACTCTTTATTCAATTTTGACCAAGTAAATAGAATTACCTAGTAGCCAAGGAATTAAGTAGGAAAACAAGCGGCGGGTACCGGTTGTTTCCCTTTATTGCCAATGTTGGCTTTTAATTCGTTATTTGTTAACCTAGCAAGAGTATTGGTTGAGAGCCTTTGTTTATTAAAAACAAGTGGACGACTCATACCTTTTAGGCTCCATACTAAGTTTGAGTGACTATTAAGTTAACATAGGAGTTACTTAGTCTTTGTCACGATCTTGATTGAGTAGTAGAGGTATCAGGCGGCGTAGGCCGGCTAGACCCCTTGATTCACCAATGTTTGTTGGCTATTAACTCAATAGGATATCCAGTAGGAATAGGGGTTCGAGTGCCCTTGTTTGTTTAAAACAGGCGGACGACTCAAACTTTTTAGATTCCATACCAAATTTGAAGGAGTGACTATTGAGTTAACTTTGGAGTTACTCAGTCGCCATCACTTTTGTTTGAGAAGTAGAGGTACCAGGCGGCGTAGGCCGGCTAGACCCCTTGATTCGCCAATGTTTGTTGGCTATTAACTCAATAGGTACCCCTGCATTTATCCCAAGTAATACAGGCGGTCATCTGACTCGGATGTCAACTGCTACCACTGGTTTGGTTAGTGATAGAGTTATCCTTGTCTCAAAAACGGCTACGTGGTTGCCCTTGGGGACAGGCGTATAGGTGCCGTGTAATTAGTTTATAGAACAATGTTCCACCCAAAAGGGAGCTGCTCTCTGCGACGAATTTCATCCGGAGGGATGCCGTCGGACGCCTGCTATGATGTTGGGACAGGTCGAATTAGTTTTGTAGATTTGATCAGGTGGCTTGGCGCCTGGTCTGATCATTCGGCCGGTGGCCTTGGTAAGTTCTTGGTGAACGTAGGTGCTAAGTAAAAGAAGGGTAGCCGCCTGTTAGTTACAGGATCGGCCAGGCCCTCATCTTTTTAGCTAAGTATTTGTGAGTAACATACTCGATGGAGAGTAGCCGACTGTAAAGGAACAGACGGCATGCCCCTCTAAAGATAAAGAGTGAAAACTCAATGGAGAGTAGCCGACTGTAAAGGTACAGACGGCATGCCCCTCGTAATGCAAAATTGAATAGTAAGTGCAAACTTTATTAAGTAGCTCTTTACTTTACATCATTCAGAAAAAATATTTTTTAAGGTTATCTACATTCCAGGTTCGAGGCAACGGTTGTCCGTCTGGTGTTTCCAGACGGTAGGTACCGTCCCTGACTTCCGCATAGATTCGGTAGGGTCCTTCCCAGTTGGGAGTTAGTTTGCCAGACTCATTAGCCCTACCAACTGCTTCCATTTTTCTAAGTACAAAGTCCCCTACTTTGAGTGGACGCCTGTGTACTTTTTTGTTGTATGATCTAGTCATTCTCAGGCGATAGATCTCATGGCGCAAAACAGCATTGCCCCTCTTTTCAGGAAGTGAGTCTAATGCCAGGCGCATAGCTTCCCAGTTTGCCTCTTCGTCATATAGCATTACTCGAAGAGTCGGATCGTAGTGTTCTATTGGAAGAACAGCTTCTGCACCATAAGTTAGGAGGAATGGAGTTTCTCCAGTCGCCCCTTTTTCAGTCGTCCTAATGGCCCAAAGAACATGTGGTAGTTCATCTGCCCATAGGCCGCCTGCTCGTTCAATCTTTTTCTTGAGACCGTCTGAGATGATTTTATTAAAGGCTTCTACCTGGCCGTTTGCTTGTGGACGGCCGACAGATGCAAAGTAATGTGCAATTCCTTGGTCTCCCAACCAGCTTTTGAGAACAGGCGTCTCAAATTGGGGACCATTATCAAAAACCATAGACATGGGAACCCGAACCGAGTGATGACGTTTTTCCAAATGAATGAAATTACATCTTTCGTCTTGATTCCCTTTACAGCCTCCGCCTCTACCCATTTAGTGAAGTAGTCAACGGCAACAAGTATATACCTTCTGCCGCCTGTAGCAGGCGTATATGGACCCAGAATGTCCATGCCCCACTTAGCAAACGGCAGTGGGCTGTGAATGGTAGTGAGGTCAGTAGCCGGATGGTGAATTAATTTGCCAAACCTTTGGCACTTGTCACATTTTTTCACCATCTCCATTGCGTCTGCTTCCAAAGTAGGCCAAAAGTAGCCCTGCCGCCTTGCCCTTTGAGCAAGCATCCTACCACCTATATGGGAAGCACAGAAACCAGAGTGAAGATCATCTAGTATCTCTCGTCCCTTTTCAGGAGTAACACACTTTAAGAAGGGTTGAAGGTGCCCCCTCTTGTGAAGTTCTCCTCTGTATCATTTCAAAACAGGAGGCTCGTTTTTTCAGTGCTGCCGCCTGTTGAGGATCATCCGGTAGTGTACCGTTTGTCAGATATGCCCTGATTGAATCCATCCAGGTTGAGCTTCTGTCTAGGATTCCAATAGGATTTTCCTCGATGCTTCTCTTCTCCATTACTTCCCAAAAAACAGCTCGAGGAGTATCGGAGGAGGCGGATGATGCTAATTTCGAAAGCGCATCTGCCTGGTTGTTTTCTGATCTCGGCACTTGGATCAGATGGAAATCCTCAAGGGAGCCGACTGCTTGTCGGACCGCCTGTAAATACTTGATCATGGCCGGATGTGTTTGCTTCGTATTCGCCGTTGTACTAACTCACTATCAATTGTGAATCAGAACAGGCGTCTATTTTTCTTGCCCCTGCCGCCTTACACATGCGGATCCCAGCTAGTAAAGCTTCATATTCTGCCTCATTGTTTGAAGCCTGGAAACTGAAGCGTAGAGCATACTCGAACCTGTCGCCCTCTGGAGATTGACATACGACGCCTGCTCCACAACCGTTTGAAGTAGAGCTTCCGTCCACATATACCTTCCAGACTTGGTCTGGAACTTGAGAGTCAGGAGGACGAGTCATCTCTACAATAAAGTCAGCAAAGGCTTGCCCCTTCACTGCTTTTCTAGGTTCGAAAGTAACTTCGAGACTCTGCATTTCTATGGCCCATTTGATCATTCGTCCGGAGGACTCCATGGTGGTAAGGGGCCGCTTGATCGGTTGGTCGGTATACACGATGACTGCATGTGCCAAGAAAGTAGGGCTTCAATTTTTTAACAGCCATGAAGAGTGCAAGACCAAATTTCTCCACTAGGGGATACCTCAACTCGGCATTTTTCAGTACGTGACTGACAAAGTAGACCGGGAGTTGACAGCCGTCCCTTTCAGCAAGGAGCACAGCGCTTAACGCATGATCAGAGACGGCCAGGTACATGTAGAGATTTTCTTTGGGCAAAGGGCTGACCAGCCTCGGCAAGGAATGCAAGTGAACCTTTAATTTCTGGAAGGCGGCCTCAGCATCCGGCCCCCATTCAAACCTTGCCTTTTTCTTAATTGCCTGGAAAAAGTATAGGCATTTGTCGCCTGATCGGCTTAGGAATCTTCCCAAGGCCGCCAGACAACCTGTTAACTTCTGAACCTCTCGGACGGTACGAGGCGACTGCATGTCAATGACCGCCTGTACCTTCTCAGGGTTCGCCTCTATTCCTCTCTGGTTGATAAGGAATCCGAGAAATTTCCCAGACTCAACTCCAAATACACATTTCTTGGGATTGAGCATGACATGGTGCCGCCTGAGTGTGGCGAAAGTTTCTCGGAGGTCCGTCAGATGATCTTCCTGAAGTTTAGTCTTGACAATCATATCATCAATGTATGCCTCGACGTTTCTCCCAATCTGATCAAAGAACACTGTGTTTATCATTCGTTGGAAGGTAGCCGGGGCATTCTTAAGACCAAACGGCATGACCGTGTAACAGTATAATCCCTGATCAGTGACGAAGGCCGTCTTCTCCTGATCTTTCTTCCATAAAGGAATTTGATGAAAACCAGAATAGGCGTCCATAAAACTCATCAAGGCATGGCCGGCTGTTGAGTCGACCAGGTTATCAATTTTAGGCAGAGGGTAACTGTCTTTGGGGCACGCCTTGTTCAAGTCTGTGTAGTCTACACACATTCGCCAGGTCCATTCGGCTTTTTAACAAGCACCACATTTGCAACCCAATCTGGGAAGTAACATTGCCGAATGAACCCTGCATCAAGTAATTTTTTGACTTCGGCGGCTGCCGCCTGACCTCTTTCTTCACCATGGTTCCGTTTCTTTTGTCGTACCGGCTTCTTTTTCGGATCCACAACGAGTTTGTGTACTGCCAGATCAGGACTAATGCCTGGCATTTCATGGACTTCAAATGCAAAGATGTCCTTGTATTCTTTCAACAGGTTGTGAAAGTCGTCACCAAGGTTTCTCAGAGCAGTCGTCCCTACTTTGACTGTTCGGTCAGGATGGGAGTCGTCTAGTATCAGGTCCGCATGCTCACCAGCCGGCTGAGGGCGGAACTCATCCGGCCGGTCCTCTGCCAATGATTGCTATTTTCTTGCTTTTCTTGCGGACTCAGTCTGGGATGCCTTTCTCTTTTTGTCGCCTGTTTCTTGAACAGGCGCACTCTCCTTGACGTTGTCAAGGTCTGTTTTTTCTCCACTTTACCCAGTGGCCATAACAGTGGGCTTGACATCCGAGAGATAGCACTCTCGGGCCATTCTCTGATCTCCCCTTAGGGAGCCGACTGTTCCATTATCCCTTTCAAACTTAAGCAACATAAGTGACGGGATTATAACAGCCTTGGAATTATTCAGGGTTGGTCGACCCAGAATCATGTTGTAGGCCGAGAGTTCCTCTACCACTAGGAACCGGACTACCATGTGTCGTCCTTCCCCTTTTTCGCCCAGGCGAATGGGTAGATCCACTCGTCCCAGTGGGTGGACGACTCCTCCTCAAAAACCTATTAAAGGGTGGGAGGCCGGATGTATGCAGTCCGTCTGATATTTCAGTTTTGACAGACATTTGCTGCTGATGAGATCTGAAGAGCTCCCGGTATCTATGAGGATTCGGCCAACTCTCTGGTTGGCCACTTTACATTCAATAACGAGAGGGTCGTCATGCGGCCCCCTTATTCCTCCTAGATCCTCTTCAGTGATGACAATCTCAGGAAAGGTATATTTGGACGGCCGTTCTTGGTGAACGGAATTTACATCTAACCGCCTTATATTATCTTTGTTGCCCCTAATAGTGGGGCCGCCTCCTGAGAAGCCGCCTGCAATGGTGTAGACGACTGCATCATCTGTATCGGAACTGTCGGCCTGTTGATTCTTTTTGGCCGACTGCTTTTTTGAGGAAGTATTCCCCGTAGATTTCTTGACATAAGTGTCAAGATCACCTTGATCAGCCAAGCGGTCTAGGTACCGCATGAGACTGATGCAGTCATTGGTGTGATGACCAATGTCATCATGATAAGCGCAGATTTTGTCTTGGTTCCGGTTGCTCGCAGAACCCTTCATGGGGAGCGGCTTCTCAATTGAGAGCCGTCCCTTTATTTCTTTAAGGATAAACTGGTTATCCTTGTTAAACACATACTTTGGGGAGTATGGTTTGAATTCTTTTTTCTTTTTCTGAGTCGGCTGTTTAGAGGAATCAGCCGCCCAGACCTCTTTTCTTTTTTCATCTTTGTTGGACGACTGTTTCTGTCGTCCCTCTCTGTTGTCGAACCTCTTCCCGTCCGACTGTTTCATCGTACACAGATCAGTTCGCCTGTATATAGGCTTCTGCTTCAATCAAGGCCTCTTGAAGAGTCGCCACCCTTTTTCGAACTAAATCAAATTTGAAGGTAGACCCGTCTTTGAGACCTCTAAAAAAGTCAGTATAAGCTACCTCATCCGGTAACCCTTGAATCTGTATTCTCATCAGGTTGAACCGCCTGATGTAGGAACGAAGCCCCTCCTTTTCACCCTGCTGAATTGTTCCCAAATCAAGGGTCGTTTTCTTCGCAGGGATGTTCATAGCGAAGTTGGAGGCAAATAAGTAAGCAAGCGTCCTGAAGTTGTTTACACAACCAGTCGGCAGGTTGCCGAACCATTGCTGTGCGATTCCCTTGAGAGTCGCTGGGAAACACTTGCACCAGGTGGGATCATCCAACCCTTGAAGGTACATCAGGTTGGTGAATGCCATCAGATGGTCTTCTGGGTTAGTAGTGCCGTCATAGGCGCCTACTAGAACATTTTTTACTTTGGCCGGCTGAGTGGCTTCAGTAATTTCCTTGGAGAAGGCCGACGGCTGTTCACCAAGTCTAAGCAGCCGTAGCTGCCAGTCCATAGGTTGGACGTTTTTTGCTGCAGGTCCACCAAATGGAGGTGGCTGCATAAAATACTGTTGTTGCGGCACAAATGGTAAGTTTGGTACCGCCTGGGCACTATGAAAGCCGGACTGACGGGAGGTGCCGCCTGACTGACTCTCATGGTACGACTGAGTATGCCTCATCGAGGCATTTCGCAAACTGTCCTGAAAATTTGAAGTAGAAGCCGACCCTGATAATCGGTCACTCTTCTTCTGCTCTAGCAGGTGCCGAGCATCTGTGAACGTTTGCTTTGACCCGTCCGCCTGAATATGACGAACCGGTTTCCTATTTCCCGTAGGATAACGGAGTTTTGTGAAATCAAGAGCAGATGGCTCCCGCTTCTTGGATTTAGGATGGGGAGTCGCCTCTCGCCCTTGAACTGGCTTCCTCTTCAGTGAAGTGGAAGGTTTCTTGGCCGACTGCTCTTTGACTGAAGCAGGCGGTTTTTTGTTGATCAACTCTTGGATCTCTCCCTTGAAGTCCCTCATGAAGGTCATGAGTTCGTTCCTTGTGATGGGAGCAGACCCATCAGTCGGCTGTTGCCGAGCAAGCGGTGCGCCTGCTGGCTCGCTTCCTGTTTGAAGATACTCCCGTTCCCTCATTTCGGTATGACGGGTACGTCGGGCCCTTAGGGTCCCGTCTGGAGCTGTATGAGTTTCAACTTCAAATTCACTTTCGGTATCATGGTCCGACTGAACTTGAGGGTCGTCTAGGGGACGCCTCTCTTCTGGAGTCGGTACAGACTTGGATGCCATCTCTGAAGTACTCTCCCCACAGACGGCGCCAAATGTTTCGGGGTTTTCTGATGTCCTGCGGGAGAGTTACAATTCCGAGACTGGAACCGGACGCCTGTACCTGCAAAATAACGGAGACTCCTGAGAGCTCCGCCTCCAACGGTCAAGTTAGTACCTGATTAAGGAGTAATTAATACAGAAATTAAAGTAATGAGATCTCTCTAGGTGAGAGTGCTTAGTGTTGGTAATCTGCGTTGTTAGCGAGATTAGCCGGTTGTTAATAACTCTGTTCTTCTCTGCTTGATCTCTTGATTATTCGATCCTCCGATTAATGAGGATTAATCGAGTATTTATAGCCTTGAGAAGCGTGCAACTCTCTAGGTCTAAGGTAAACCTAGGGCTGACCGGGCCTCTAGACTGGACTGGGCCTTGATGGCCGGTTTTCCCATTTGGCATGGGCGGACACGTGGCGTGTCTTAAGTGGTCCGTAGAGGACGTATCTGTGACTGACACGTGGCAGGCTCCTGTTGGCCTTAGTGAAGGACACGTGGCGGAACCTGGTTGGTCCACTTGTCAGACGGTGATTGGTGGATAAAAATCCCCTAATCAACTTTCATTAGTTTCAATTAGCTTTGAAGAATGCATTTGACTTTCATTTGGTTCAAAAAGCTTTGTTTGTATTTGTATGACTTTCATTTGATTCAATTAGCTTTGAAAAATGCATTTAAATTTCAATTGATTCAAAAAGCTTTGTTTCAATGTGTTTGACTTTCATTTGGATCAATTAGCTTTTGAAGAATTCATTTGAATTTCATTTGATTCAAAAAGCTTTGTTTGAATGTGTTTGACTTTCATTAGATTCAATTACTTTGAAGTATGCATTTGACTTTCATTTGATTCAAAAAGGTTTGTTTGAATGTGTTTGACTTTCATTTGATTCAATTAGCTTTGAAGAACGCATTTGAATTTCATTTTATTCAAAAAGCTTTTTATGAATGCTTTTGACTTTCATTAGTTTCAATTAGCTTTGAAGAATGCATTTAACTTTCATTTGGTTCAAAAATCTTTGTTTGAATGTGTTTGACTTTCATTCGATTCAATTAGCTTTAAAGAATGCATTTGACTTTCATTTGATTCAAGAAGGTTTGTTTGAATGTGTTTGACTTTCATTATTTTCAATTAGCTTTGAAGAATGCATTTGACTTTCATTTGGTTCAAAAAACTTTGTTTGAATTTGTATGACTTTCATTTTATTCAATTAGCTTTAAAGAATGCATTTTAATTTCATTTGATTCAAAAAGCTTTGTTTGAATGTGTTTGACTTTCATTATATTCAATTAGCTTTGAATAATGCATTTGACTTTCATTTGATTTAAAAAGCATTGTTTGAATGTATTTGACTTTCATTTGGATTAATTACCTTCGAAGTATGCATTTGACTTTCATTTGATTCAAAAAGCTTTGTTTGAATGTGTTTGACTTTCATTTGTTTCAATTAGCTTTGAAGAATGCATTTGACTTTCATTTGATTAGAAAAGTTTTGTTTGAATGTGATTGACTTTCATTTGATTAAATTAGGTTTGAAGAATGCATTTTACTTTCATTTGACTCAAAAAGCTTTGTTTGAATGAGTTTGATTTTCATTCGATCTAATTAGCTTTTAAGAATGCATTTGACTTTCATTTATTTAAAAAAGGTTTGTATGAATGCGTTTGACTTTCATTAGTTTCAATTAGCTTTGAAGAATGCAATTGACTTTCATTTGATTCATTAAGCTTTGTTTGAATGTGTTTGACTTTCATTCGATTCAATTAGCTTTTAAGACTGCATTTGACTTTCATTTGATTCAAAAAGGTTTGTATGAATGTATTTGACTTTCATTAGTTTCAATTAGCTTTGAAGAATGCATTTGACTTTCATTTGTTTCAAAAAGCTTTGTTTGTATTTGTATGACTTTCATTTGATTCAATTAGCTTTGAAAAATGCATTTAAATTTCAATTGATTCAAAAAGCTTTGTTTCAATGTGTTTGACTTTCATTTGGATCAATTAGCTTTGAAGAATTCATTTAAATTTCATTTGATTCAAAAAGCTTTGTTTGAATGTGTTTGACTTTCATTGATTTTAGTTTTGTTTTTTTTCATTTGATTCAAAAGCTTTTTTTGAATGTGTTTGACTTTCATTCGATTCAATTAGCTTTTAAGAATGCATTTGAATTTCATTTGATTCAAAAAGGTTTGTTTGAATGTGTTTGACTTTCATTTGATTCAATTAGCTTTGAAGAATGCATTTGAATTTCATTTTATTCAAAAAGCTTTGTATGAATGCGTTTGACTTTCATTAGTTTCAATTAGCTCTGAAGAATGCAATTGACTTTCATTTGATTCATTAAGCTTTGTTTGAATGTGTTTGACTTTCATTCGATTCAATTAGCTTTTAAGACTGCATTTGACTTTCATTTGATTCAAAAAGGTTTGTATGAATGTATTTGACTTTCATTAGTTTCAATTAGCTTTGAAGAATGCATTTGACTTTCATTTGGTTCAAAAAGCTTTGTGTGAATGTGTTTGACTTTCATTTGATTCAATTAGCTTTGAAAAATGCATTTAAATTTCAATTGATTCAAAAAGCTTTGTTTGAATATGTTTGACTTTCATTCGATTCAATTAGCTTTTAAGAATGCAATTGACTTTCATTTGATTCGAAAAGTTTCGTTTGAATGTGTTTGACTTTCATTTGATTCAATTACCTTCGAAGTATGCATTTGACTTTCATTTGATTCAAAAAGCTTTGTTTGAATGTGTTTGACTTTCATTTGGATCAATTAGCTTTGAAGAACTCATTTGAATTTCATTAGATTCTAAAAGCTTGGTTTGAATGTGTTTGACTTTCATTCTAATCAATTAGCTTTGAAGAATGCATTTGACTTTCATTTGATTCAAAAAGCTTTGTTTGAATTTGTTTGACTTTCATTTGGATCAATTAGCTTTGAAGAATGCATTTGACTTTTATTTGATTAATTAAGCTTTGTGTGAATGTGTTTGACTTTCATTTGATTAAATTAGCTTTTAAGAATGCATTTGACTTTCATTTGATAAGAAAAGTTTTGTTTGAATGTGATTGACTTTCATTTGATTAAATTAGGTTTGAAGAATGCATTTTACTTTCATTTGACTCAAAAAGCTTTGTTTGAATGAGTTTGATTTTCATTCGATCTAATTAGCTTTTAAGAATGCATTTGACTTTCATTTATTTAAAAAAGGTTTGTATGAATGCGTTTGACTTTCATTAGTTTCAATTAGCTTTGAAGAATGCAATTGACTTTCATTTGATTCATTAAGCTTTGTTTGAATGTGTTTGACTTTCATTCGATTCAATTAGCTTTTAAGACTGCATTTGACTTTCATTTGATTCAAAAAGGTTTGTATGAATGTATTTGACTTTCATTAGTTTCAATTAGCTTTGAAGAATGCATTTGACTTTCATTTGGTTCAAAAAGCTTTGTTTGTATTTGTATGACTTTCATTTGATTCAATTAGCTTTGAAAAATGCATTTAAATTTCAATTGATTCAAAAAGCTTTGTTTCAATGTGTTTGACTTTCATTTGGATCAATTAGCTTTGAAGAATTCATTTGAATTTCATTTGATTCAAAAAGCTTTGTTTGAATGTGTTTGACTTTCATTTGATTCAATTACCTTTGAAGTATGCATTTGACTTTCATTTGATTCAAAAAGGTTTGTTTGAATGTGTTTGACTTTCATTTGATTCAATTAGCTTTGAAGAACGCATTTGAATTTCATTTTATTCAAAAAGCTTTTTATGAATGCTTTTGACTTTCATTAGTTTCAATTAGCTTTGAAGAATGCATTTAACTTTCATTTGGTTCAAAAATCTTTATTTGTATGTGTTTGACTTTCATTCGATTCAATTAGCTTTAAAGAATGCATTTGACTTTCATTTGATTCAAGAAGGTTTGTCTGAATGTGTTTGACTTTCATTAGTTTCAATTAGCTTTGAAGAATGCATTTGACTTTCATTTGGTTTAAAAAACTTTGTTTGAATGTGTTTGACTTTCATTTTACTCAATTAGCTTTAAATAATGCATTTTAATTTCATTTGATTCAAAAAGCTTTGTTTGAATGTGTTTGACTTTCATTATATTCAATTAGCTTTGAAGAATGCATTTGACTTTCATTTGATTTAAAAAGCTTTGTTAGAATGTATTTGACTTTCATTTGGATCAATTAGCTTTGAAGAACGCATTGACTTTCATTTGATTCAAAAAGCTTTGTTTGAATGTGTTTGACTTTAATTCTATTCATATAGCTTTGAAGAATGATTTTGACTTTCATTTGATTCATCAAGCTTTGCTTTGAATGTGTTTGACTTTCATTCGATTCAATTAGCTTTTAAGAATGCATTTGACTTTCATTTGATTCAAAAAGATTTGTTTGAATGTGTTTAACTTTCATTTGATTCAATTAGCTTTGAAGAATGCATATGAATTTCATTTTATTCAAAAAGCTTTGTATGAATGCGTTTGACTTTCATTAGTTTCAATTAGCTTTGAAGAATGCAATTGACTTTCATTTGATTCATTAAGCTTTGTTTGAATGTGTTTGACTTTCTTTCGATTCAATTAGCTTTTAAGACTGCATTTGACTTTCATTTGATTCAAAAAGGTTTGTATGAATGTATTTGACTTTCATTAGTTTTAATTAGCTTTGAAGAATGCATTTGACTTTTATTTGGTTCAAAAAGCTTTGTGTGAATGTGTTTGACTTTCGTTTGATTCTACTAGCATTGTTGAATGCATTTGCATTTCATTTGATTCAAAAGCTATATTTGAATGTGTTTGACTTTCATTCGATTCAATTAGCTTTTAAGACTACATTTGACTTTCATTTGATTCGAAAAGTTTCGTTTAAATGTGTTTGACTTTCATTTGATTCAATTACCTTTGAATTATGCATTGACTTTCATTTGATTCAAAAAGCTTTGTTTGAATGTGTTTGACTTTCATTTGGATCAATTAGCTTTGAAGAATGCATTTGACTTTCATTTGATTCATTAAGCTTTGTTTGAATGTGTTTGAATTTCATTCTATTCAATTAGCTTTGAAGAATGCATTTGACTTTCAATTGATTCAAAAAGCTTTGTTTGAATTT
Organism: Chenopodium quinoa; assembly: GCF_001683475.1. Taxonomy (NCBI): domain Eukaryota; kingdom Viridiplantae; phylum Streptophyta; class Magnoliopsida; order Caryophyllales; family Amaranthaceae; genus Chenopodium; species Chenopodium quinoa. The sequence continues at coordinate 19,072 of NW_018745672.1, forward strand.
GTTTGACTTTCATTTGGATCAATTAGCTTTGAAGAATGCATTTGACTTTTATTCGCTTCATTAAGCTTTGTTTGAATGTGTTTGACTTTCATTCGATTTAATTAGCTTTTAAGAATGCATTTGACTTTCATTTGATTCAAGAAAGTTTGTTTGAATGTGTTTGACTTTCATTATTTTCAATTAGCTTTGAAGAATGCATTTGACTTTCATTTGGTTCAAAAAACTTTGTTTGAATTTGTATGACTTTCATTTTATTCAATTAGCTTTAAAGAATGCATTTTAATTTCATTTGATTCAAAAAGCTTTGTTTGAATGTGTTTGACTTTCATTATATTCAATTAGCTTTGAAGAATGCGTTTGACTTTCATTTGATTTAAAAAGCTTTGTTTGAATGTATTTGACTTTCATTTGGATCAATTAGCTTTGAAGAATGCATTGACTTTCATTTGATTCAAAAAGCTTTGTTTGAATGTGTTTGACTTTAATTCTATTCATATAGCTTTGAAGAATGATTTTTACTTTCATTTGATTCATCAAGCTTTGCTTTGAATGTGTTTGACTTTCATTCGATTCAATTAGCTTTTAAGAATGCATTTTACTTTCTTTTGATTCAAAAAGATTTGTTTGAATGTGTTTAACTTTCATTTGATTCAATTAGCTTTGAAGAATGCATTTGAATTTCATTTTATTCAAAAAGCTTTGTACGAATGCGTTTGACTTTCATTAGTTTCAATTAGCTTTGAAGAATGCAATTGACTTTTATTTGATTCAATTACCTTTGAAGAATGCATTTGACTTTCATTTGATTCAAAAATTTTTGTTTGAATGTGTTTGACTTTCATTTGATTCAATTAGCTTTGAAGAATGCATTTGAATTTCATTTTATTCAAAAAGCTTTGTATGAATGCGTTTGACTTTCATTAGTTTCAATTAGCTTTGAAGAATGTAATTGACTTTCATTTGATTCATTAAGCTTTGTTTGAATGTGTTTGACTTTCATTCGATTCAATTAGCTTTTAAGACTGCATTTGACTTTCATTTGATTCAAAAAGATTTGTATGAATGTATTTGACTTTCATTAGTTTCAATTAGCTTTGAAGAATGCATTTGACTTTCATTTGGTTCAAAAAGCTTTGTGTGAATGTGTTTGACTTTCATTTGATTCTATTAGCTTTTAAAACTGCATTTGACTTTCATTTGATTCAAGAAGGTTTGTTTGAATGTGTTTGACTTTCATTAGTTTCAATTAGCTTTGAAAAATGCATTTGACTTTCAATTGGTTCAAAAAACTTTGTTTGAATGTGTTTGACTTTCATTTTACTGAATTAGCTTTAAATAATGCATTTTAATTTCATTTGATTCAAAAAGCTTTGTTTGAATGTGTTTGACTTTCATTATATTCAATTAGCTTTTAAGAATGCATTTGACTTTCATTTGATTCGAAAACTTTCGTTTGAATGTGTTCTACTTTCATTATATTCAATTAGCTTTGAATAATGCATTTGACTTTCATTTGATTTAAAAAGCATTGTTTGAATGTATTTGACTTTCATTTGGATTAATTACCTTCGAAGTATGCATTTGACTTTCATTTGATTCAAAAAGCTTTGTTTGAATGTGTTTGACTTTCATTTGTTTCAATTAGCTTTGAATAATGCATTTGACTTTTATTTGATTAGAAAAGTTTTGTTTGAATGTGATTGACTTTCATTTGATTAAATTAGGTTTGAAGAATGCATTTTACTTTCATTTGACTCAAAAAGCTTTGTTTGAATGAGTTTGATTTTCATTCGATCTAATTAGCTTTTAAGAATGCATTTGACTTTCATTTATTTCAAAAAGGTTTGTTTGAATGTGTTTGACTTTCATTAGTTTCAATTAGCTTTGAAGAATGCATTTGACTTTCATTTGGTTTAAAAAACTTTGTTTGAATGTGTTTGACTTTCATTTTACTCAATTAGCTTTAAATAATGCATTTTAATTTCATGTGATTCAAAAAGCTTTTTTTGAATGTGTTTGACTTTCATATATTCAATTAGCTTTGAAGAATGCATTTGACTTTCATTTGATTTAAAAAGCTTTGTTAGAATGTATTTGACTTTCATTTGGATCAATTAGCTTTGAAGAATGCATTGACTTTCATTTGATTCAAAAAGCTTTGTTTGAATGTGTTTTGACTTTAATTCTATTCATATAGCTTTGAAGAATGATTTTGACTTTCATTTGATTCATCAAGCTTTGCTTTGAATGTGTTTGACTTTCATTCGATTCAATTAGCTTTTAAGAATGCATTTGACTTTCATTTGATTCAAAAAGATTTGTTTGAATGTGTTTAACTTTCATTTGATTCAATTAGCTTTGAAGAATGCATTTGAATTTCATTTTATTCAAAAAGCTTTGTATGAATGCGTTTGACTTTCATTAGTTTCAATTAGCTTTGAAGAATGCAATTGACTTTTATTTGATTCAATTACCTTTGAAGAATGCATTTGACTTTCATTTGATTCAAAAATTTTTGTTTGAATGTGTTTGACTTTCATTTGATTCAATTAGCTTTGAAGAATGCATTTGAATTTCATTTTATTCAAAAAGCTTTGTATGAATGCGTTTGACTTTCATTAGTTTCAATTAGCTTTGAAGAATGTAATTGACTTTCATTTGATTCATTAAGCTTTGTTTGAATGTGTTTGACTTTCATTCGATTCAATTAGCTTTTAAGACTGCATTTGACTTTCTTTTGATTCAAAAAAGATTTGTATGAATGTATTTGACTTTCATTAGTTTCAATTAGCTTTGAAGAATGCATTTGACTTTCATTTGGTTCAAAAAGCTTTGTGTGAATGTGTTTGACTTTCATTTGATTCTATTAGCTTTTAAAACTGCATTTGACTTTCATTTGATTCAAGAAGGTTTGTTTGAATGTGTTTGACTTTCATTAGTTTCAATTAGCTTTGAAAAATGCATTTGGCTTTCAATTGGTTCAAAAAACTTTGTATGAATGTGTTTGACTTTCATTTTACTGAATTAGCTTTAAATAATGCATTTTAATTTCATTTGATTCAAAAAGCTTTGTTTGAATGTGTTTGACTTTCATTATATTCAATTAGCTTTTAAGAATGCATTTGACTTTCATTTGATTCGAAAACTTTCGTTTGAATGTGTTTGACTTTCATTATATTCAATTAGCTTTGAATAATGCATTTGACTTTCATTTGATTTAAAAAGCATTGTTTGAATGTATTTGACTTTCATTTGGATTAATTACCTTCGAAGTATGCATTTGACTTTCATTTGATTCAAAAAGCTTTGTTTGAATGTGTTTGACTTTCATTTGTTTCAATTAGCTTTGAATAATGCATTTGACTTTCATTTGATTAGAAAAGTTTTGTTTGAATGTGATTGACTTTCATTTGATTAAATTAGGTTTGAAGAATGCATTTTACTTTCATTTGACTCAAAAAGCTTTGTTTGAATGAGTTTGATTTTCATTCGATCTAATTAGCTTTTAAGAATGCATTTGACTTTCATTTATTTCAAAAAGGTTTGTTTGAATGTGTTTGACTTTCATTAGTTTCAATTAGCTTTGAAGAATACATTTGACTTTCATTTGGTTTAAAAAACTTTGTTTGAATGTGTTTGACTTTCATTTTACTCAATTAGCTTTAAATAATGCATTTTAATTTCATTTGATTCAAAAAGCTTTTTTTTGAATGTGTTTGACTTTCATATATTCAATTAGCTTTGAAGAATGCATTTGACTTTCATTTGATTTAAAAAGCTTTGTTAGAATGTATTTGACTTTCATTTGGATCAATTAGCTTTGAAGAATGCATTGACTTTCATTTGATTCAAAAAGCTTTGTTTGAATGTGTTTGACTTTAATTCTATTCATATAGCTTTGAAGAATGATTTTGACTTTCATTTGATTCATCAAGCTTTGCTTTGAATGTGTTTGACTTTCATTCGATTCAATTAGCTTTTAAGAATGCATTTGACTTTCATTTGATTCAAAAAGATTTGTTTGAATGTGTTTAACTTTCATTTGATTCAATTAGCTTTGAAGAATGCATTTGAATTTCATTTTATTCAAAAAGCTTTGTATGAATGCGTTTGACTTTCATTAGTTTCAATTAGCTTTGAAGAATGCAATTGACTTTTATTTGATTCAATTACCTTTGAAGAATGCATTTGACTTTCATTTGATTCAAAAAGTTTTGTTTGAATGTGTTTGACTTTCATTTGATTCAATTAGCTTTGAAGAATGCATTTGAATTTCATTTTATTCAAAAAGCTTTGTATGAATGCGTTTGACTTTCATTAGTTTCAATTAGCTTTGAAGAATGTAATTGACTTTCATTTGATTCATTAAGCTTTGTTTGAATGTGTTTGACTTTCATTCGATTCAATTAGCTTTTAAGACTGCATTTGACTTTCTTTTGATTCAAAAAGATTTGTATGAATGTATTTGACTTTCATTAGTTTCAATTAGCTTTGAAGAATGCATTTGACTTTCATTTGGTTCAAAAAGCTTTGTGTGAATGTGTTTGACTTTCATTTGATTCTATTAGCTTTTAAAACTGCATTTGACTTTCATTTGTTCAAGAAGGTTTGTTTGAATGTGTTTGACTTTCATTAGTTTCAATTAGCTTTGAAAAATGCATTTGGCTTTCAATTGGTTCAAAAAACTTTGTATGAATGTGTTTGACTTTCATTTTACTGAATTAGCTTTAAATAATGCATTTTAATTTCATTTGATTCAAAAAGCTTTGTTTGAATGTGTTTGACTTTCATTATATTCAATTAGCTTTTAAGAATGCATTTGACTTTCATTTGATTCGAAAACTTTCGTTTGAATGTGTTTGACTTTCATTATATTCAATTAGCTTTGAATAATGCATTTGACTTTCATTTGATTTAAAAAGCATTGTTTGAATGTATTTGACTTTCATTTGGATTAATTACCTTCGAAGTATGCATTTGACTTTCATTTGATTCAAAAAGCTTTGTTTGAATGTGTTTGACTTTCATTTGTTTCAATTAGCTTTGAAGAATGCATTTGACTTTCATTTGATTAGAAAAGTTTTGTTTGAATGTGATTGACTTTCATTTGATTAAATTAGGTTTGAAGAATGCATTTTACTTTCATTTGACTCAAAAAGCTTTGTTTGAATGAGTTTGATTTTCATTCGATCTAATTAGCTTTTAAGAATGCATTTGACTTTCATTTATTTCAAAAAAGGTTTGTTTGAATGTGTTTGACTTTCATTAGTTTCAATTAGCTTTGAAGAATGCATTTGACTTTCATTTGGTTTAAAAAACTTTGTTTGAATGTGTTTGACTTTCGTTTTACTCAATTAGCTTTAAATAATGCATTTTAATTTCATTTGATTCGAAAAGCTTTTTTTGAATGTGTTTGACTTTCATTATATTCAATTAGCTTTGAAGAATGCATTTGACTTTCATTTGATTTAAAAAGCTTTGTTAGAATGTATTTGACTTTCATTTGGATCAATTAGCTTTGAAGAATGCATTGACTTTCATTTTATTCAAAAAGCTTTGTTTGAATTTGTATGACTTTCATTTTATTCAATTAGCTTTAAAGAATGCATTTTAATTTCATTTGATTCAAAAAGCTTTGTTTGAATGTGTTTGACTTTCATTATATTCAATTAGCTTTGAATAATGCATTTTACTTTCATTTGATTTAAAAAGCATTGTTTGAATGTATTTGACTTTCATTTGGATCAATTACCTTTGAAGTATGCATTTGACTTTCATTTGATTCAAAAAGCTTTGTTTGAATGTGTTTGACTTTCATTTGTTTCAATTAGCTTTAAAGAATGATTTTGACTTTCATTTGATTCATTAAGCTTTGTTTTGAATGTGTTTGACTTTCATTCGATTCAATTAGCTTTTAAGAATGCATTTGACTTTCATTTGATTCAAAAAGGTTTGTTTGAATGTGTTTGACTTTCATTTGATTCAATTAGCTTTGAAGAATGCATTTGAATTTCATTTTATTCAAAAAGCTTTGTATGAATGCGTTTGACTTTCATTAGTTTCAAATTAGCTTTGAAGAATGCAATTGACTTTCATTTGATTCATTAAGCTTTGTTTGAATGTGTTTGACTTTCATTCGATTCAATTAGCTTTTAAGACTGCATTTGACTTTCATTTGATTCAAAAAGGTTTGTATGAATGTATTTGACTTTCATTAGTTTCAATTAGCTTTAAAGAATGCATTTTAATTTCATTTGATTCAAAAAGCTTTGTTTGAATGTGTTTGACTTTCATTATATTTAATTAGCTTTGAATAATGCATTTGACTTTCATTTGATTTAAAAAGCATTGTTTGAATGTATTTGACTTTCATTTGGATCAATTTCCTTTGAAGTATGCATTTGACTTTCATTTGATTCAAAAAGCTTTGTTTGAATGTGTTTGACTTTCATTTGTTTCAATTAGCTTTGAAGAATGATTTTGACTTTCATTTGATTTATTAAGCTTTGTTTTGAATGTGTTTGACTTTCATTCGATTCAATTAGCTTTTAAGAATGCATTTGACTTTCATTTGATTCAAAAAGGTTTGTTTGAATGTGTTTTGACTTTCATTTGATTCAATTAGCTTTGAAGAATGCATTTGAATTTCATTTTATTCAAAAAGCTTTGTATGAATGCGTTTGACTTTCATTAGTTTCAATTAGCTTTGAAGAATGCAATTGACTTTCATTTGATTCATTAAGCTTTGTTTGAATGTGTTTGACTTTCATTCGATTCAAATTAGCTTTTAAGACTGCATTTGACTTTCATTTGATTCAAAAAGGTTTGTATGAATGTATTTGACTTTCATTAGTTTCAATTAGCTTTAAAGAATGCATTTTAATTTCATTTGATTCAAAAAGCTTTGTTTGAATGTGTTTTGACTTTCATTATATTCAATTAGCTTTGAATAATGCATTTGACTTTCATTTGATTTAAAAAGCATTGTTTGAATGTATTTGACTTTCATTTGGATCAATTTCCTTTGAAGTATGCATTTGACTTTCATTTGATTCAAAAAGCTTTTGTTTGAATGTGTTTGACTTTCATTTGTTTTCAATTAGCTTTGAAGAATGATTTTGACTTTCATTTGATTTATTAAGCTTTGTTTTGAATGTGTTTGACTTTCATTCGATTCAATTAGCTTTTAAGAATGCATTTGACTTTCATTTGATTTCAAAAAGGTTTGTTTGAATGTGTTTGACTTTCATTTGATTCAATTAGCTTTGAAGAATGCATTTGAATTTCATTTTATTCAAAAAGCTTTGTATGAATGCGTTTGACTTTCATTAGTTCCAATTAGCTTTGAAGAATGCAATTGACTTTCAATTGATTCATTAAGCTTTGTATGAATGTATTTGACTTTCATTAGTTTCAATTAGCTTTGAAGAATGCATTTGACTTTCATTTGGTTCAAAAAGCTTTGTGTGAATGTGTTTGACTTTAATTTATTCTATTAGCATTGTTGAATGCATTTGCATTTCATTTGATTCAAAAGCTATATTTGAATGTGTTTGACTTTCATTCAATTCAATTAGCTTTTAAGACTGCATTTGACTTTCATTTGATTCGAAAAGGTTTGTATGAATGTATTTGACTTTCATTAGTTTCAATTAGCTTTGAAGAATGCATTTGACTTTCATTGGTTCAAAAAGCTTTGTGTGAATGTGTTTGACTTTCATTTGATTCAATTAGCTTTTGAAAAATGCATTTAAATTTCAATTGATTAAAAAAGCTTTGTTTGAATGTGTTTGACTTTCATTCGATTCAATTAGCTTTTAAGAATGCAATTGACTTTCGTTTGATTCGAAAAGTTTAGTTTGAATGTGTTTGACTTTCATTTGATTCAATTACCTTTGAAGTATGCATTTGACTTTCATTTGATTCAAAAAGCTTTGTTTGAATGTGTTTCACTTTCATTTGGATCAATTAGCTTTGAAGAATTCATTTGAATTTCATTTGATTCAAAAAGCTTTTTTTGAATGTGTTTGACTTTCATTCGATTCAATTAGCTTTTAAGAATGCATTTGACTTTCATTTGATTCAAAAAGGTTTGTTTGAATGTGTTTGACTTTCATTTGATTCAATTTGCTTTGAAGAATGCATTTGAATTTCATTTTATTCTTGTATGAATGTTTGACTTTCATTAGTTTCAATTAGCTTTGAAGAATGCATTTAACTTTCATTTGGTTCAAAAATCTTTGTTTGAATGTGTTTGACTTTCATTCGATTCAATTAGCTTTTAAGAATGCATTTGACTTTCATTTGATTCAAGAAGGTTTGTTTGAATGTGTTTGACTTTCATTTTTTCAATTAGCTTTGAAGAATGCATTTGACTTTCATTTGTTCAAAAACTTTGTTTGAATTTTGACTTTCATTTTATTCAATTAGCTTTAAAGAATGCATTTTAATTTCATTTGATTCAAAAAAGCTTTGTTTGAATGTGTTTGACTTTCATTATATTCAATTAGCTTTGAATAATGCATTTGACTTTCATTTGATTTAAAAAGCATTGTTTGAATGTATTTGACTTTCATTTGGATCAATTACCTTTGAAGTATGCATTTGACTTTCATTTGATTCAAAAAGCTTTTTTGAATGATTTTGACTTTCATTTGATTCATTAAGCTTTGTTTTGAATGTGTTTGACTTTCATTCGATTCAATTAGCTTTTAAGAATGCATTTGACTTTCATTTGATTCAAAAAGGTTTGTTTGAATGTGTTTGACTTTCATTTGATTCAATTAGCTTTGAAGAATGCATTTGAATTTCATTTTATTCAAAAAGCTTTGTATGAATGCGTTTGACTTTCATTAGTTTCAATTAGCTTTGAAGAATGCAATTGACTTTCATTTGATTCATTAAGCTTTGTTTGAATGTGTTTGACTTTCATTCGATTCAATTAGCTTTTAAGACTGCATTTGACTTTCATTTGATTCAAAAAAGTTTGTATGAATGTATTTGACTTTCATTAGTTTTAATTAGCTTTGAAGAATGCATTTGACTTTCATTTGGTTCAAAAAACTTTGTGTGAATGTGTTTGACTTTCATTTTATTCAATTAGCTTTGAAAAATCATTTAAATTTCAATTGATTCAAAAAGCTTTGTT
>NW_018745673.1:0-32703 GCF_001683475.1 Chenopodium quinoa
GAATCCCTGTGACACGGTGCCTGTGCTGTGATACGGGGAAATTCCGTGTCCTTTCCGCATAAACCTTTACGCGTTTTATTCCCCGTACCCTAAATATTTCCCGCGTCACACTGTTGTCCACCGTGTCACGGGAATTTCCCCCGCCTTACGGTGCCTGGCACCGTGTCACAGTGCTCTCGGCCGTGTCACGTGCTATTTTTTAGGGTTTTTATCTTTTTAGGGTTCCGTGTGTTCCCTCTACTCATTTTTCTATTAATACCCCTTCATTTATGATGTACGGGGCATTAATTAATTCTCTCTTTTTTCTCTCTTCTATGCTCTAGCCTAAACACTAGCCTACCTTTTCTCTTTCAAAATTCCCTCTTCAAGCACTCCAAGGAGTCCATACTTTACTCGTGGTTTTGTTCTTAAACCAAGGCGTGAAAGGTAGAACTGTTTGAGGGTTTGGCCCCAAATCAACTCTATTTAATTTAATTTAATTTAATTATTGTTTTATTATTTTTCCTTGAAGTTACTAACTCGTTTATTATTTTGTAGTTACAAGAAAACAGAATCAAAGTAAGAATTATGTTCCTTTTATTTCTTTTATTTTTCTAATGATTTATATTGTTGGATTTATTGTTAAATTGCTTCCAATATTAATGTTTATTTTATTATATTTATTGATCACCATATTGCATGTTAAAGGGAATATGTAATTGAAAAATCACGCCTAATAAGATAATTTGGACAACTGGTTTAGGTTCCTTTTTAATCTTGTTGTTTAATCAAGTGATCACTAATATTTTAGAATTATGTGTTGCATTAATATTCAACCAATTTAGCCTAATAATAGTTTGGAGCGAATTGAATATTTTGTTTTTATGCCTTTGAGATCAGGAATCACTTTTCAATATAAGAATCGAGTAGAGGCCAATACGGGCGAATGTGACTCCACAACTCACTTCGTACCATCATCCCCGATCCTCCTTTCGTGGTTTCAAACCATATGGAGTTAGTAATCTCATGGATTATGAATGGGGAGTAACCTTCACGGGTCAATCATTGTTGCCTTTCGTTGTCCCTTTATTCGTTGTTGCCTTTTATGATCCGTGAACGGTTTACATGTTCCTTAAAAACTTGTTGGGCTCCTACTTTCCTTGTCCCTAATCGTATTATGTCAATTCCTACTTCTTATGAGTGCCAAGCATATTCATAACATGCTTTAACATAGGCGCACTTCAAACAACGCCTACACCAGCAGAATTCACTGATTCTCCCACAACGTCCCAATGAGTTTTAAAAAATTCTACTGTAATTCCGTCTGGCCCCGGAGACTTACAATTCCCTAACAAAAACATGGCGATTCGAATCTCAGCAGCAGTGAAGGGACGTTCCAAATTAGAGATTTGAGAGAATTGAACAGAGGAAGATCTAACTCCTACAAGACAGTATCAATTTCTAGATCATAAGGAGGCATGTACGTAATTAATTTTAAAGGTCTTCTTAAGAGATTGCACAACAACATGCTGAACATCCGTCTTCCCATGCTGGAGAACACCAAGATCATCAAGTAACGAGCTAATCTCATTTTTCTTCTGTCGACATTTGACCTTTGAGAAAAGAAGCTTAGATGGGAAATCACCTTTCAAAATCTAGTTTTTCTTACAACGTTGTCTCCAGAATTGGAGTTGCAATAAGATACTCTCCTTTGAAGTAACAACATTTGTCATGTAGAAGAGGCATCATGAACCGTACGGAGTAACTCTCCGTCATTGGAAAGATCCTTTGAGAAATGTTTCCAATTGACACCCTAAATTTTTTTATTGTTTAGACACCAATTCCTGACTAGTGCCTTGACGTGTTCCAGATTCTTAGAGAGAACAAACATGGGAGAGCCAGAGAAATTTCTTCGCCAAGTTGAGAACGAAGCCTTGTATTTTTAGATAGTTCAAACACCAATTATCCAATTGATATGAACGGTTGGGCTGTCTTTGAAACGGGGAGTCATCAAAGAAAATAGCAGCATGATCAGAAATGAGAATCGGTTGATTGAGTAATCGGCTATCAGGAAATTCATGAAACTTATCAGAGGTCATGTATGCCCGATCTAGACGCTGTAAAATGAGTTGATCGGCATCCCGATTATTCGTCTAAGTATAGGGTGGACCTTTAAAGGGGTTGCAAGTAAACTAGACTTGAGTCTAAATTGGATAAAGGAATCCCAACCCTTAATGACATTTGACCCACCCAACTTATCATAATGGTGCTCAATTTGATTGATATCTCCAATAATCAAGCAATTAGGAGCAATAACGAGTAAATATAAAATCAAACTCCAAACTTGAGGTCTATTTTCTACAATAGGAGCACCATAAACAAACATCACACATTTACTATTTCCATTAGTAAGTTTTATATACAAAGTACAACATTTGCACAACAAAAAACACATGAAACTTCTTTCAGACCATAACAGAAAACCGCTAAACCCCTCGCTAGAACCTTCCGAATCAAACCCAAAAACCGAAGAAGGACTAGTACAACTAAGAAAGCCAGAAACTACGGATACCGAAACTTTAGTTTCACAAAGAAACAAAAAGTTAGGAGCAAAAGAGTGCAACGACCAAAACACATAAGAAAGCTTAGGAGAGCTGAGGTCATTTAGTCCCCTACAGTTCCAAGATGTGATCTTCATAATCCCTTGGGAAGCTGTGAAGGGCCAGCTGCCAAACCAAAAGAGCTTAAGAAAACAGGTGACAAACGAGCAGACTTGGCAGGTGAGCCCAAGTGTAAGGCCTTGGAAGAAAACCCAACTATAGAAACCTTGAGTAGCTTATGAGAAGAAGTGCTGCTACACTCCCCTATTATCCTTTATTACCCACTAAGTTAAAATTTTCAAAAGTACTGAAAATCAATTTCAAATTAGATTTTCTTATTTTAATATATTAAAAAATGAAATAATTAGAAACTTAAAAAAAAAAGATTTTAAGAAAATTTGTCAGAAACCTCCTTTTATAACACTTTTTTTTTTTTTTGAAAAACCACCTTATATATATATATATATATATATATATATATATATATATATATATATATATATATATATATATATATATATATATATATATATATATTCCGGCATTGACCTTTGCATGTGAGGGGCACGTGACTCAAATATTCGTCCCCCTCTAATTTTCGCATGTAAGGGGCACATGACCCCCATTTTCCCTCGAATTCTGCTTTCTATCTCCTCTTCTCTCTTAATTAACAACGTTTTCTACTCCATTTAATCTTCTCATTCAATTCTCCTCGTCCACTAACATCTGCCATGGTAGGTAGCAATTGAATTCTTCAATTGGTGGGGTAAAGCTGGCCTAAGAAAGAGTAAGTATAGTTTTTCTCTATCCTCTCATTTGGTATTGAATTTTTAGGTTTTCACATTGCTTATTTATTTTACTTTGTCCTTTGTTTCTTGCTTCCATGGTTAGAAAGAGGAAGGCTCCATTCTTTAGAGCTTCTCTGCTCTGCTCTGCTCAAAAAAAATTTGCTCTGCTCTGCTCTATTTTTAAATAATAATTAATAATAACAATAATAGTAATTAATATTGTATTGATGATAATAATTTATTATTTTGAATAATTATAATAATTATTAATATTAAAAATATTTTAATAATTATTAATATTAATAATAAATAATATTTATTAATCATAACAATAATTAATAATAATAGTTATCATTATTAATTTTTAATAATTCAAACTATTAAGAATTAATATTTAATAATATTATTAATTAACAATTTCTTATAATTATAACAATTATTTCAATAAATAAATAATAATAATAACAATTAATAACAATTTCTTTTATAAACATTTGATATTAGAATCACAATGTGTAGAAACATTATATGTATGTGGGTATTCATTGTTAGTTCATTGAGTTGAATTATTTTTCAAATCTTTCCATACAATTTCAGAATTAAAAAAAGAGCTTGTTTTCAAGTACTACTTTGTATATTATATTATTTTTAGGGTTAAAAATATATGATTAAGACAAATTTATAAATTAAATCATTATTACTCATTAAATCATTTTATTTTAAAATTTTTGTGAAATAAATATAAGTAAACCATTGTCTTTTATCTTTCTACTATTAACACATGTTAAATATGGAATACATATATTTATGTTTTCACTCACCTAAATCAATGGTATATGCTTTTAGTAATAGTAATAGTAATAGTAATAGTAATAGTAATAGTAATTATAATAGTAATAGTAATAACAACAACAACAACAACAACAACAACAACAACAACAACAACAACAACATTAATAATAATAACATTAATAATAATAATAATAATAATAATAATAACAACAACAACAACAACAACATTAATAATAATAACACTAATAACAATAATAATAATAATAATAATAATAATAATAATAATATAATAATAATTAATATAATAATAATAATAATAATAATTATAATAATTGTATTGGATAGCTCCGCTTAAACTATCGCCCAGCCTCCAGGGTGCGCACTCACTGCCAAGAAAGTAGCTGCGAAGGGCTTTCCAGCCTGATGGAGTCAGCCCGCAGGGCATGACCAGGCTAGACTCTTCACCAACATGATAGCACGCCTATAAATAGAAGGCAAGGTACAACGGAAAAGAGGTTAGACACTCAAGTTATTATACTTTCTATATCTCTTCTAAGTACACTTTTTCTCCCTAAACACTCTCTAACTTAAGCTTCGGAGGGGAGGGTTCCTCGAACCACCCCCGAGGGAAGTTTACGTGTGCTGCCTGTGTGTAGGTTGTTGACGGGACCCAACTCACCAGCAGAACCCATGGATACACACCTGGAACAATTGGCGCTAGAAGGAGGGGTATGATCATCTAACCTGAGGTTCACCAACTGAGCTAGGGACTAGTTGACAAACCACCATAAGCCGGGGAGGAAGTTGTACAAACACCCATACCCAAAGCCAGCGCACACCAACCAAACACACAAAAACACCAGCAGCAACTGTCGATCCAAAAGGATCCGCCCAAAAAACCCAAATCAACCATCTCACAAAAATCCAACCCCATCAAACCGACGTCAGCTGCAACTAAAGCAGCGTCGAAACCAGTCGATCTGGCAGGATCCAATTCCATTTTCAAATATGGAATGCCGTTGGTAGGCGCAAACAGTGAACCCATTATTCCAACACCCATAGCCCAAAAACCGCAACATGTACACATGCCATTCATTTTGCAGAACCTCTCTATGTGCAGTAAGGAACAGCTGGCGGCAATGACAGTAGTCCTTGTCAATATGGTAAGGGAACGAGCTCGCTATCAACAGCGGAAGCTGCGGAGCCAGCAGTAAAGAAACAAGCACCCCCAATCCTCAGCCCCTAGCAGAAGGAGCTCGTTCAGCTGAGGAAGAAGGTACTGGAGTTGGAAGCTCGCAACCTAAACCGAGAATGGAGTGTGGAGGAGATAGCCCAGGTTGGGACGAACCCGGAGAGGCGAGTTTCCCCGCAGCAGGTCACCAGCCTTAGAGCGGGGGCCAAGCCCGGACAGAGACAAGCGAGCGCGTTCCAGGTTATTCCAAATGATTCCCATTTTGTCGGGAGATTCTAGAAGAACCGATGGAGAAGATAAAGATGCCGAGCTGTAGGTACAATGGAACCACAACACCTAAGAGCCACATATCAGCCTTTGAGAACCACATGGTGCTCTACACCATAACGGATTTTGTTTGGTGCAAAGCATTCCCACCAACCCTGGAGGGACTAGCTGCGGAATGGTATGGAGCCATCCCTAAAGGTTCTGTATACTCGTATAATCAACTGAAGAGGATGTTCATGGAGCATTTCATAACCTTAGTAGATCGAACCAAGATGACAACTGAGCTGATGTCAATGGTTTAGGGGAAGGATGAGCCCCTGAGGGGTTCATCACCAGATTCAACAAGGAGGAAAACAACCATCCCGAATATGAGCCAAGAGGTAACATTGTTGGCCATTGCGGAGCGGCTTGCTGTCGGGCTCACCGTTTAGAGCGTATATGGGGCGTAAGAGCCTCAAAACGCTGGCTGAGGCGCTGGTAAAGCGCACGAGTTCATCAAGGTAGAGGAAACTAATAGAGGAATGCTGAGCAGGAAGGCGCCAAACAACCCAGTTAAGCGGGCATAAGTCACTCGGGCAGAAAATGTAGCCAAGGCTGACCAGCTAAGCAGAGCTGAACAAGGTCGCAGAGAGGCGGACAGAGCGGTAGGGGTAAAAAGGTCAGATGCGAGGAGAGGATCAAGGCCAGGAAGGTTCGATTAGTATTACCCCACTAACCCACTCGAGGTCTCACATCTTCAGTGTGAACAAAGCTGATGATAAGTGGCAGAGTCCCCGAGAATGGTTAACAGGAACCGTGATCCCAGCAAGTGCACGCACGCACTTTTATAGAGACTATGGCCGTACCACTAATAAGTGCACGCACTTGAAAGATAACATAAAGGATCTGGTCAAGAGAGGATACTTGAATCAGTTTAAGCAGCACGCTGATCCTCCAGAAAAAGGGATGAAGATAGAGCAGGTCGTGACCGCAGAGGAGGTCACAGGGATCCCACTGAGGACAGGGACAGAGATAGTAAGCCAAAGGGCAGAGTGTATGTAATCTGTGGAGGACAGTGCACGGGGGAATAGTGAACAAAGCATGAGCAGACCTGCGGGCAATGATACATTAAATAAATTACAATGAGAAGCGTAGATGGCCACCACCTTCGCAGCCGCGGGCTACATTTGATGAATACGATCAAGAAGGCATAGTCTATCCTCATGATGACCCGCTGGTGGTGACGATAAGAATAGCAAATTGGGAGGTGAATCGAGTACTGATAGATGAGGCATCTCAGCCAACATCATATACATCAGCGCGTTCAAAGAGATGAAGTTAGACAAGAGAGATCTGAAAAGGGTGAGTTATGAAGTCACCGGGTTTAACGGATCCGGATTGAACCCCAGAGGCATAATTGAGCTCTTAGTTCGAGTAGGGGAGAGGTAAAAAAGGCGTGATGTACGGCCAGAGTTCTTGGTGATAGACTCTCCTTCACCTTACAATGTGATCATGGGAAGGCCGCTCATTCACAAGATCGGTGGGGTTGTTTCCACCTACCACCTTGCCATGGCCTATACGACCAATGAGGGACGGTCAGCAAAGCTCAGAGGAAGCCAGAAGACAGCTCAACAATGTTACATAACTGCCCTAAAGCAGCCTGCAAAGGCCAGGCAGCAGCCAACCTCAGAGCAAAGGTCCACCGAGCAGGCTAAGAGGAATTCAAGAAAAGGAAGCGCGAAGAATATCATAGGGAGGAGGATAAACAGGAAGTTAGCAATGGAAATCTTTGAGCCTACAAAAGAGGATATTGCTAGACCACTTCCCAGTGGGGAGCATGTCACAGTTGAGCTCATTAAAGGTGATACTTCGAGGACGGTAAAAATCGAGAAAGACATCGATCCTGGAGTAGGGGTACACCACATAGAGTTACTGAGAAAGAACAAGGATATTTCGCATTTTCCGCAGATGAGATGCCTAGAATTGACCCTGCGGTCATGGCCCACAGGCTGAATGTGGAGGAGGATATTAAGCCAGTCAGGCAGAAAAAGCGAAGCTTTTCCATAGAGAAAAATCAAGCAATCCAGGAGGAGGTGGAGAAACTCTTGGAGGCAGGATTCATCGAGCCCTGTGATTACCCAGAGTGGTTAGCTAACGTGGTCATGGTGAAGATAGACAATGGCCAGTGGAGAATGTGTGTTGATTTCACGGATCTCAACAAGGGCTGCCCAAAAGACTGTTATCCGCTGCCACGGATTGATCAGTTGGTAGACTCAACCAGCGGGCATACACTGCTAAGCTTCATGGATGCCTTCTCAGGGTAAGATCAGATCAGCCTACATGAACAAGACTGCAGAAAACCGCATTCATCATAGAAAGGGGGAGTGTACAATTACATAGTTATGCCCTTCGGGCTGAAGAATGCTGGGGCAACTTTTCAGAAGACAATGGATAAGGTGTTCCTACACCAGAAGGGTAGAAATGTCGAAGTGTACGTTGACGACTCGATTGTTAAGAGCGTCACGCAGACAGGACATATTATGGATCTGGAAGAAACATTTGCCACCCTGAACAAGTACAAAGTCAAACTCAACCCGAAGAAATGTTTCTTCGGAGTGAGCTCAGGAAAATTCTTAGGTTTCCTGGTCAGCAAGAGAGGAATAGACACAAATCCGGAAAAGGTTGAAGCAGTCCTAAGCCTGCCTGAGCCTAAGTGCATTAAAGACATCATGCGGTTGACAGGCGGAAAGGCCACGATGACCATGTTCATCAGCAAGTCAGTGGACAAGGCTTTGCCATTCTACCAGCTATTGAAGGGGAACAGAGAATTCAAGTGGGGAGCTGTAGAAAAAGAAGCTTTTGAGGGTATTAAGGAGCATCTGACTAAGCTCCCAACAATGATCAGCCCGGAGCTAAGGGAAAAGTTGCAGCTGTATATTTCTGCATCAATTCAGACTATCGCAGCTGTTCTACTAGTAGAAAGACAAAAACATCAATGGCTAATATACTTCGTGAGCCATGTACTAACTGAGGCAGAGCAAAGGTACCCATTAGTAGAGAAACTAGCCTTCGCAGTGGTAACAACGACAAGGAAGCTGAAACTAAATTTTGACGCACACGTAATAAAAATCCTCACAAACCACCCGTAGGAAAAAGCGTTACAGAAAATGGATGCATCAGGCAGACTCTTAAAATGGGCCATCGAGCTTTCTGAGTACGAGTTTGAGGTCAAACCTAGGGCAGCCATCAAGGCAAAAGCCTTAGTAGACTTCATTTTGGAAGCCTCCTATGAGGAAAAAGAAAATGACATTTGGATATGGAAGGTAGAAGTAGATGGATCCTCAGCCCAAATAGGGAGCGGAGCAAGAGTCATAATGACATCGCTAGAGGGAAATGTATTTAAGTACATCATAAAGTTCAAGTTCCAAGCATCGAACAATGAAGCAGAGTACGAGGCAGCGCTGGCAGGCCTACGCATGAGTATCACAGTCGGGGCCAGCAAAGTCCATCTGCAGACTAATTCTCACCTTGTCGCCAGCCAACTGCAGGGAGCGTATGAGATTAGGGAAGCCACCATGTTGAAATATGTAACTAAAGTAAAGGAATTGGCAACCTAGCTAGTTCACTTTCAGATAGACTTGGTTCCTAGAGCAGGAAACTCCCAGGCTGACGCTTTATCGAAGCTAGCCATTCTACCCTGCAGAGCCTCACGAGGACGTTGATGGTAGTTAACCTGGATGAAAGCAGTATCGCTGAAAAGGAGTAAGTGAACTGCATCGGGCAGCATCGAGCTTGGTACACAGACATTCTGGCATACAAAGTCCACAGCTCGTTGCCAGACAATGAAGTGCAAGCTAAGAAAGTTAAGAAGGACGCCAACTGGTACGTGGTAATGAATGGGGAGCTTAATAAGAAGGGCTTCTCGAAACCACTGCTAAAGTGTATCCCAGAGTGGGAGCAGGAGAAGATCATGGAAGAAGCACACTCAGGGATATGTGCCAACCACATTGGTGGAAAGGCATTGGGGGTAGAAGTCCTCAAAAGAGGTGCGTATTGGCCAACTCTAACACAGGACGCACTGGCATATGTGAAAAAGTGCGACAAGTGTCAAAAATATTCCCCAGTCATACACCAGCCAGCAAACGATTTGACCCCGATCCTCAGCCCGATCCCGTTTGCTCAGTGGGGAAGGGATATATTGGGACCTTCCACCAGTGGGTCAGCGGGCAGGAAATAAATCATTGTGGCAGTAGATTATTTTACCAAATGGATAGAGGCTGAACCTACTAAGTACATAAAGGCAGTGCAAGTAAGGACATTCATATGGAAGAACATCATCACAAGGTTCGATGTGTCGCAATGCATAGTCTTTGATCACGGGTGTTAATTCGACTGTGACACCATCAAGGATTACCTGGAGGAAATGGGCACCAAATATGCAAGTGCCTTAGTCTGCACCCGCAGAGTAATGGCCAGGCAGAAGCAGCGATCAAACTGATCTTAACAGCCCTACAGAGGAAGCTGGAGGAGCACAAGGGCCTATGGGCTGACCTAGTCCTAGAGGTGTTACGGGCAAATAGAACCACTGAGAAAGAATCCACAGGTAAAAGCCCTTTCACCTTAGCCTATGGGGCTGATGAAATCGTCCTAGTGGAGGTGCAAATTCCCAGCCTGAGGATACAACACTACGAACAACAAGGAAATGAAAAGCGCATGCTGGAAAAGCTAGACTTCCTACCAGAGGTAAGTCTGAAAGCAGCCCTCAAACTGGAAGCCTAGAAGAGCAGGATTTCCAAAGCTTTCAACAAAAGGGTAAAGCACAGAGAGCTCCTGCCCGGAGATTTACTCCTTAGAAGGACAGCAGCAGTAGGAAGAGGAAATTAGCATGGAAAGCTGTCAGCAAACTGAGAAGGTCCTTTCATCATTCATGAGCAGGTGGGACCAGGTGCATTCCTCCTCGCAGATCAAGAAGGTCAGTTCTTAAGAAACAGTTTCAATGTTGATGTGTTAAAGAAATGTTTTGTTTAAAAGACATGCAGTTAAGAAGAAACGAAGATAGTTGTTTCAATTTTGCAAAAACTCTATTTAGTTCATATTATGTTAACTAAGGCATTTGAGCCATTTTTTATTCAATGAAATACAAGCCTCTACATGAGAGTATGTTTCGTAAACTTGTTTTAATATATTATGCTTTAGCATCATATACTAACATGTAGAAGTAAAAAAAAAAACACGCAAGTGCTAGAGGCAAGAAGCACCCTAGCACAAAGCGACAAAATAGCATTAAACGGCAAATTAAAGCATCCCTCCCTATAACCTCACCTCACCTGCTCAAAGTAAAAGAGGGCACCACCTCGGGGACGCCTGAGGGGGAGGCCTGGCACGTTCAGCTTGAGCAGGAGAGAAAAAGGGAAAACGAAGACGATGAGCTATGTGGGCAACACTAAGGTTCTCTTAGTCCCACTTAGCTCACCTCTTTGAGGGGGAGAGGAAAGGAGGAGATGGACATATAATAAGCCCTTACGGAGAGAAGTAAGTTGCACAAAACAACAAGTCGCATCATAAACAAGCTGAACGACATAAAATAAGTCGTAACAAAAATAAGCTGAATGACATAAGATGAGCAGTCAGAAAGCTGATCGACACAAATAAGTATCAGCAAAGCAAATGGAATAATGCCCAGACAGGCAACAATCGAGTAAACTAATCAACGTGCAAGCAAACCTCTATCAAATTTAAATAGAGTACATAATGCACAATCGAGTAAACTAATCAACGTGCAAGCAAACCTCTATCAAATTTAAATAGAGTACATAATGCACAAGCACCTAAAGTAAATAGAGCAGGAAGAGTAAAGCCCATCGAAGCACCTGCCGAACACAATAGAGAACAAAGAAGCAAGAAAGCACTCAACAGCCAAATCAAGAGAACAGGGAGGCCCAACCTACGAGGCTTCACTGAAGGCAACAAAGAGGCTGCTGCGCTAAGGTTTAGGTACCACTATACCTTGGCTCAGCAACAAATCCAGACAAACACGCAGATTATAAGATAGTCAACAAACAAAGATCACCAAATACATACAACATAAAGCTGAACCCCTACCCACCAGGGCAGAGTAAACATTCAGCAGGTTAATTACAATAGACGCAAAGCTGAGACCTCGTCCACCAAGACAAGGAAACACTCAGCAGGAAAAGTTAGAAAAATACAAAGTCAGGTTAAGATGGACAGGCCCAACAACAAAAAGATAAAGTATTCAGCAAAAGTACAAGAAAACATAATCTTTGGCGGCTATACACCCCAAAAATAGCAACAAAAACTACTTGGTTACCACATATCTGGGCGAGGGAAACTCAGAAGATCCACTGGAGTAGGAAGGTGACAGCCGCCATAACCTTTATTGATCACCAGCCAAAGACTCCACTCCAATAGCCGCAACAACGTTAGGGAAGAGAGGAACTTCCAAGTTCAGCACAACTTGGTCAGGAACCTTGCAGCTAACAACACGAGGGTGATCAGCAGTCAGCTCAAATAAACTAGCATCGCCTACAGCCTCTACTTTGGTCCAGAAGGTGTTGAAACGAGCCTGCTGTTCCGCACCTTCACCATATAAGCTGCTCACGCACTGAGCCGTAGCCTCCCATCCACCATCAGCAGTCAATAACTTAGCAAAAGCAGGGGAGAGCGCAAAGGTATTAAGAGCCTCCGTTTTAGAAGTCTCCATCTCGGTAACATGCCTAGCCCGCAAGTCAGCTATCTCTGTTTCCAACGCTTGCACCCTGGCCTGAGAGGTCCCAAATTGCTCCTCGCAGCTCTTCAATTTGGTCTGGGTGAGCTGAAATTCTCTCAATTGGAGCTGATGGGCGTCCGCCCTCTCCCTCAGAGGAGTCACCTCATTGGCCATAACATTCCTCTCAGCCTGAGCCTACTGGACCTACAAATTCTTCTAAGAAAGAATCATGCCCTTATTCTGATACTCCTTCTCCACGGACAGCAAGGCATTGGATAAATCTCCAACAGACCTAACAAGCCGCAAGAAGAGTAGAGAAGGAAAGAAGTAAGCCAAGACAAGAATCAACCAAAAATAAAATAAAACAAGGCGTAACAATGAAATAAATAGAGAAGAGAAGAAATACCAAAACAAAAAAAGGAGACTATCAAAAGCAGAAACTAACCTTCTGCAAAGTCATGGCAAGCCGTAGCAGCAGGGAGGCTAACTAATTTACGCGTAGAATCAGCTGGGAGACGAACTCCTTGAGTCAAGCGGTACCCCAAAGTACCACCTTTCTGAGGGTCGTCCACAAATAAAGACTCGTCAACCCTCACATCCATCTCAGGCCAAAACGGAGCATTCTCAACTCTAGCAGGACAAAGTATAGGGCAAAGATGGACATCAATAGGGACCTCTGAAAACTCAATATATCTAGTAGGGCGAATGTTACCCCCAGCTAAAATCGAGGTCGCAGATAGCGGGTTCTCAAAAGCATCACTCAAGAACCGGTGAACGCAGCGGTTAAGTTCACTGGAGTTCTGCGTATCCACCCCTTGTCAGCATTCCCGCCAGGAAGCCTAGTATTAGTAGAGTTAGATGCAAAAGGATCAAGGCCAGAGGAGGTGCGAGCCCTGTTCGCTTCAGGCTCATCTCCAGTAGGGGCAAAGGACACAGTATCATCCTCTAAGTCAATAACTAGATGATCCTGCTTGTGAGCACCCCCTGCCTGGGAGTGCCCACCTCTGGAGGCACTTCCGAGCCGTCCTCTCAGTCAAAAGGGACGCGGTGGAAACCTTGGAAGCTCCATGATAGTAAACCCAAAAAACCAAAAAATAAGAAAACTATCCTAGACAAGAAAAATTACCACCCCGAAAAGATGCTTTTGTCCTCCCTAGATGGCTCGGTCTCGTGTTTAAGAATTATGAGTCAAAAATTCTAGATTAGGTCTGCAATAGTCAAGGATCCATGCCACTCATGAAAATATATGTTGAAGGTTTGAAAAATAATGAACCTCACATGGATGTAGCAAAAACTCACTATTGGTGTCAATTCGACTATAGGAAGCAACTACCAACATGCCACAAACAAGTAGAATCCGGTTTCATGGTCCCACTAGTTCTAACCAACTACCTTAGCATGCTTTATCCTAGAATTAACCAAGAATACTCTCAAACCATGCACACCGTTACCATTTAAGAAGAAAAGCATTCAACTATACAAGTCCAAAAGTATTATGTCCAAAGCAAGAAACAAAACAAAGATACATTGCAAATTTGCCTTGATAGAAATAAAAATCTTTTTGGAGTTTTTCAAGATATAGAAATGGAAATGCATATACAAATGTGCATGGCATATATGAATCAAAATCCCACCAAACATGATAGAATACCCTCCCCCAAGCTTAAATGAGACAACATGCTCAAACATAAATCAAATATTCCATGGGAGGGGAAAACAAAGAGATTAATCCAACAATACCAACACATGTCCAACAAGGCATCAACCAATAAAGAGAGAGAGAGAGCAAGGAAAGATATTACTGGATTTAGGTGGGTGTAAATACCCGCAAATGACCCAATTAAACTTTTTAAAGCCACTTTCCTTTAGAATTGAATCTTGCTTTCCATATGCTAGCAAAATAGAAGTCAATCTTCCTTGAATCTTGATTCAAACCAATGCACCCAAGTATATCATCAAATCGTGTACCTAGCAAAAGGCACATAAACATTTCCATGTGTAGACACCCATTTGTGTCTCTCCAAAACCAAACCCGGTGATGAGTACCTTTCACGTCGAATCATAATCGAATGAAGTGAAAGTGTAGAAAGTCTAGTGTTGCGGATATTTTAATTTGTTTTCTTTTCTCTCTGTTTTTGAAAACCTATTTTAATAAAACAGACAATCCAGTTTGGTTGGTTCATAGAAGGGTCCAATAATGGTGTAGTTGGATGGGGCTTGAATAGAGCTTTCCAACGATATATTATAAGCCCAATTCCGATGAATATTGAGAAAGTTATGGCCAAATTACTAAACTGGGCCCGGTTTGAGCCTTATATGCGGCCCAATGATCTAGAGGAGGGCCTAATATGGATTTATCATTCCTAATGCAATTAAGGATGGTTTTAGTCTTCTAGATTCTTCTAGAAGGTTCTTTTCATTCCTAATTCAATTAGCATTGATAAATTGACTTTTGTTGACTTTTTGGAGTTTTAATCAGAATAAAAGAGTGTTTTTGAGGAAAATACTATTTTATCCTCCTGCACGGTTAAATTTTATCTGAATTTAGAAAACGTGTAAAAAAAATTGATTAGTGCCTAATGCCAGTCATTAGAGCCTGACACTAAGCTTGGCGCCTGACGCTAGCGTTAGCGCCTGACGCTAATGTTAGCGACTGGCGCTAACTTCGTTTTTTCACGTCAAAACTCTGATTTGTTTTTTTTTATCTTTTTTGGCTGATTTTCTCTATATAAAGCCTCCTAAACACTCCGTTTTTCATCATCAATTTTCATCTACAATCATCTACAATCACCAATTCTCTAATTCTCTTCTCTCTCTAAGCTAAAGCTTTCTTTCTCTCTCTTTTCAAAACCAACCCTTTTGTATTCAAAATTCCGCATTCACAAGACCTAGAAATACCTAGCATTGTTCGAAGTTGCCTTCGCCCTAGACGTGAAAGAAAGAGGTACGAGGCATCCAAGTAAGTGCTTTAATGGTTTTTATTGATATTATGATGTAGAAATCATGTTTAGGTTTTTATTATGATTCCTAGTGTCATGTTAGGATGTTTTGATCTTCCTAGTATCATATTTAGGGTAACAACTAAAAAATGCTAATATCAAGTATGATTAAAAGTATGATGCATTTTATATTCTTCCTAATATTTATGATTGTTAGTATCATGTTAGGGTTAAAACTTTGATTTTTTATTGTTTAGTGACATGCTAGGGTTTGTTATTAATCTTGTTATTATCATGCCTAGGATCTTGTTATTATTATGCTTTAACATGATTATGATTATGATTATGATTATTATGATTATTATTATTATGTTGGTTGAAATTATATTTATTGTTATTGCTTGATCACGCCTTTTATGCATGTTTAAAGGGAATTTGGTACTTGTAATCACGCTTAATAAAATAATTAATAATCTTGTTTAGGGTTAATTTGATTATAATTCAAGTGATCACCAATAATAGTTTTATTTGTGCATTAATATTCAACCAACATAGATAAACAGGTTTAGGGCTAAACCTATTGATTGCATGTTAGTCAGAAAGCGCACATGAATACGATCAGAATAAAGTAGAGGCCTATTATTAGGGGAAGGTTCAATCTCTTTTAGGTTGGATTTGTACCTTTATCCCCGAACAACCAGTCATGGTTCCAGACCTATTGGAGTTGACGATCTTCTGGATCGTTAAGGGATGTAACCTTCACCTCATGAACGGTTTACAAGTTCCTAAAACTTGTTGGCGACTCTTTTGCTCTATCTTCTTTCCCTTTGGACGCCACCATACTTTAGTGTATGATCACAGTGGGGTTAAAGCTAGGGATAATGCTTGAAATATTCTCTACAGTTTTTTGGCGACTCCACTGGGGAGGATTTCTATTTTAATTCCTGAAATTTATTTCGGCAATGATTTAGAATGAGTGGATGAGACTCGAAAAGTTCTAAATATTTCTTGTGCGTAATTTTGATTAACATTATTGTCATATGCATAAAAAAAAGATCTCATTGGAATGACCATCCGTAATGAGTTAAAACATAGAATTTTTACACGTAGGAAATTTGAGGATATCTTTCACAACTAGGATTAAAATAATGCTGCGCGAAACTGGAAAATTTTATCGAGCACAGAAAGCTGTTGAGGCATGTAGGAACTAGCGTCAACGAAAAAAGACTAGCGCCAACTTTTTTGACGTTAGCGCCAGGAGACAACTTCTGTCGCCAGACGCTAAAGCCAATAGGTGGCGCTGGACTCTGTTTGCTGGCGCCAAGCTCTTCCAATAACGAGCCAGAAATATGCGTTCTAATTTTGACCAGTTTTTTAACACTGTTTGCTCGATCCTACTTCCTGATTGAGTTTTTCTCACTTTTCTGAAACCCATATGTGTTCTATATATGGACATAACCCTCTGGGAATTCATGCTCCATCTACCTGATTGAACGCTCTGAGCAACAAAGGGTACATCCGAGAATGTTGAATTCACCAAACCATTGAAGCGAGTTTTTTAAATTCGCGGTGTCCCATCCACTCGCGCCAACCCTTCACGGTTAGGCTTCCGCGCGGTGCATCTGGAAAAATTAACCATGGACCCTCTAATTGACTAACCCATATCCCGAACTTTAGAGAACTAGAGCCATGGTTAGGTTGCAAACTCATTGCATCATGTTGTGCCTACTTGACTATTTGTGCATTATTGGTTGTGCATACTCTATGTGTTTTTTCCTAACCGTTTGTTTGACTTGTGCTAAGATTAAATAAATTGATTTATGACTAAAAGAACTTTGCCTAGTTAATTAATTAATTAATTATTTTGAGTAAACAAAGTTTAATAATTTAATCAGAGTTGGCTTAGTACAACATTAGGCATACCCTGTAGAGTAATAATACCGAAAGCAGTTTCAGATCGACGTTCCAGCAATGACGCCAAAATTTGAACTTCAGCGCCACTCTGTGGAGTGTAGTGCCTGGCGGACAATCCTGTCGACTAGCGCTACACTGCAAAGAGAGGCACCAATCCTATCGTTTTGGCGACAGTTCGGTTTATTGCTCGAGTCATCACCTTTATGTCTAATTGAGCAGTTTTCAAGTCGATTAAGTTAATAATACCTTGTTAAGTCATTAATCGAGTCTAAGCACTAAGTCCCATGGTCTTACACAAGAGTCAAAGCATGTCACTTACACTAACCATATAAAGCACACACTAGTGTACACTTTGACCCATGTCTAAAGGAGTCTTGTATGCGCGTATTTTTCGTCAATTTTTTTTTTACTATATATTTTTTGTCATTTTTTAGGGGGGTAAGTCGGATATTAATCCTCCAAATAAATTAACTTGTTTGAACCCTATACTTAACTCCCAAAAATATATACCTTATTTTTGCCAAAAAATATGCACCTATTTTTTTTACCGTAAAGTCAAGGTCAATTTGAGTCAAGTAATTAAAACAAAAATGGTTTAATTTACAGCGCGTGGTCAAGAAAGGAAGGGCAGTTTGATTAAAGACAACCTTTTTATCCAAGTCCAACTTTTCGACAAACCCATTGCTCGTAAGAGGAAAGCTAAGACAATAATGGCAACTCAAGAGGAAGTCAATGAGCTCAGGAACCAACTGATTACTGTGACTGAGGCGTTAAAGGTTCTAACCCTCAAGATTGATGATCCTGTGAAACAACAATAGATGGATCTCATGCAAGAGAGTCTGAGCAAAGTGTCTAGGGACTATAAGTTTCAAGGGATTAGCTCACAAGGGGTCTCGTGGACAAGGATCTTCTTCCGCAGAAGTTCAATGCCAACGACATCCCGAAATTCTAAGCATCTGACAACCCTTACTTTCATTTAAGAGCCTTCGAAACAATAATGAGTATTAAGGGTATCGACAAGAAGGTGTTTCCCTCCTTGTTTTCACTATCTCTCGAAACCGTTTGCAACAATGGTTCTTTTCTCTTGAGAAAGAAAGAACCTCTACTTGGGAGTCCATAGTAAACGCTTTCATTGATAGATACAAGTGCAATATTCAAGTTGAGACTGACTATAGGGAACTTGAAATCCTCAAGCAAAAGAGAATGAAGGTTTCACCTCTTTCTTCAACAAATGGAGAGAAACCTCAGCTAAGATGATTGAGGTGCCAAGTGAAAAAGAGTCCGTAAGGTTATTCATCAAAAACCTTCAAGAAAAGTATTCCAAGCATCTCAAATACCAGAATAATCTCCACACCTTCAAGGCCGTCTACGACATTAGAATCAATATTGAAGACGACCTGGCTAAGCTGAAAGCTGCTAACAATAACTCCAACAGTGGCTGGAGAGGCAAGAAGAACGAAAATCCTTCTTCTTCCAAAACCACCCACTCGAACAGTGTTGGCACCTTTAACTTAAGTGAAGTCCTTGCTATGAATAATCAAGGATAAAAGAAACCATTTAGGAGGAACTTTACTCCTATCGGTATGAGTTATGACACCGCATTTGACCGATTAAATGCAAAAAGTCTTATAACTCCTATTGGACCATTTGGGGACCTACCAGTCGAAAAGAGGACGAGTAATTGGAACCGCAATGCACATTGCAAATATCACTAAGGTAGGGGCCATCTTACCGAGAATTGTTGGAAGCTTAAGGAAGCTATCCAAGACTTAATCAACAATAACAAGCTACCATTGCCTCCTGCCAGTAAGAACCAAGTATTGATAATGCGCCTCTCGTCACTCCTTGGCCATCTCTGATGAAGAAAGACGAGGTTGATCCCTCATCTCTCATCAAACCTGTCGAAGAAATCCATGCTATCGAAGAAGAGGAGGAGATCTTTTTTCGATGCCATGGATAACCTTCCAGAATTAACAAGTAAAGAGGACATACAATTGCTTACATTGTCCATATTGGAAGGATCAAACTTGCTACGTGAAGCTCTCGAAGTTGTGCAGAAGCTTCAGAAAAAGTGTGACGAGGTTCACCCTCTGAAAAATAAACCAAGGAGAGAGTTCACACCCATGGAATGACCTATGATGATATCTTTTGATTGTCTCTATGATCAAGGATTAATAAAACCTATTGGCCCCACTTAGGATCCAACACCAGAAAAGCGATCTTTAAGATGGGATTCCAAGTCCTACTGCAAGTACCATCGAGGGAACGGTCATACCACAAATGAATGTTACAGGTTTCGAAACCTCATTCAAGATCTCATGGAAGCGAATAAGATTCCATTGCCTCTAGCTAGCAAGGAAACAGAAGAAACACTTTTCTTTGCAAGTAATCGATAAACCCAAGAAGAGTAATAGACTCTACACTCCAATTGGGATTCCATATGCTCAAATGTTCAAAATGCTCTCCAAGAGTGGCGAGGTCAAACCTCTCGAACCGAGACCATTTGAATCGTTAAAAAGGACAGATAGATTTTATTGTCAATATCATCAATCAAGGGGTCACACTATTGAAAACTGTTTTAAATTTAAGGATTTAATTCAGAAGAATGATTCATGATAAAAGACTGGTCCAAGTTCCACAAGAAGAAGACATAAATATTAATTGAGTTTGGGACAGCGACAAAGAAGACGTTTATTTAAAAGACATGGTAGGACCTCCACCTTCGGTTTCATATACCATGGATGACTTCTTGGGTTGAAGAAGATTCATCCATAGACGTTCTCACAAGATCCGGGAGAATGCAACTCCTGTTTCGACACAACCTATGCCAAACCACGCAACAAGTTCCCATACCTATCATAGAAGACAATGACATTGTCAAACAGTTTAAGAAAACCAAAGGTTGAAATGAAACGTATGGAAGCTTCTGGCAACAATCTCGAGAGCATATATTGGCAGTAATGAATGCCTTGGATAAGATAGGAATAGATTCTGACACACTCCTGAGGGTTGGCTAACTTCCTTACGAGTGATCTCCCTAGTCCTATCAACTTGATCACCTTTTTCGACAAGGACTTACCTCTAGAAGGTGACAAGCATTATAAGGCGTTAAACCTCATAGTGGTTTGCAAGAGAATGAACGTCCCTATGACTCTTGTAAGACAATGGATTGCCATTAATGTCTGTTCCAATTAGAACTGCGAGAATGCTAGGCATAAGGGATGAATACCTAACCCCGTCAACGCAAGGAATAAGAGCTTACGACAATACTCGTCGTCAAGCTCTTGGTAAAATGACTATGAATGTAACGGCGGGAGCAATAGAGCACGCTACTACATTCCAAGTAGTAGACATTAAGGCTTCGTTCAATCTATTGTTGGGACACCTTGGCTTCATGACCTAAAGGCGTCCCTTCATCTCTCCATCAACATGTAAAATCCATAGTTGGAGGAATTCCCATTACAATCGGTGCTTCACCCATGAGGTTAAAGCTATAGAGAATCCAATAACTAATGTGGAGCACGATGAAGATGATGAAGATTTGTGGGGCTTTAACGAAGAGGTCTCCTTAATTGAGGAGGATGAAAGGACCCTCTCTGCCATGACTCCCACTCCAATATGGTAGTGAACGCTATTCTAAAGAAGCAAGGACATTTTCCTGGGATGACCCTAGGAAAGAAGAAAGGAATAGCAAACACTGGAATCACATGGCCTCCTAAATTAGACACTTTCGGACTTGGTTTTCGAATCGACTCAGGAAGATCTCAAGCGAGCCAGGAAAAATCAAAAGCACGTAGGGACGCTCGTATCCACAAGAAAGCAATCCCAATGGATCAGTATCCTCATACCCTCAATGGAAAATTCATAAAAGAAGGAGAGGACTATCCATGTTTTGAATTTCCTGAACTGTTTGTCGTAAATGGCATAAGGCAACCGGGATTCGAGATTTTCTTAGATTTCTACTTCATAGAAGAAATACCAAATCCTGTCACAAGGAGAAAGCACCCCATGCTTTGACTTTAATGTCATGGGATTACTATTCGGGCGAGAAAAAGATGAGCCAACATACAAAGAGGATAACTCCTCGCTCATCCAAACAGTCCTACAAAGCGAAAGCTTGGATCCCTCAAAGCTCGTCACTCCAGCGGAAGGATCACTACAAGGGTAGCGCAAGACCGTCAAGGTGACTACTCCAAGCAGAAGGAAAATCTCCATCACAAAGGGGCAAAGGACGATGTTCGAAGAGTCGTCTGAGTAGAGTCAGAGTAAGAGTCTCTCCCTATAGAGTCATCTAAGTCTTTAGTGGTAGCGCCCCCTCCTTATATCTTTCCTCTAGGATAGTTAGTGATCAAGTCCCTGAGGACATATCCTCTTTGATGTAATGATCTCAGAATTTAATAATATGGCTTCTTCTCCTTACTCTTTGTGTTCTTCTTTAATCCAAGATGACGAGCATTGCTTAACTAACAATGAAAATGACAAAGAACTTATTAAAGCAATGGAAACACTTGAAAAGAAAACAACGATAATTGAGGAAACTGAGACAATTGATATCTCAAATGATTGCCCAATAAAAGAGAAGTTAAAATCGGATTAACACTTAATGAACAAGAAAGAACCGATTTAATCAACTTGCTTAAAGAATTCATCGATGTATTCGCTTGGTCATATGAAGATATGCCAAGGCATTAATAGAGAAATAGCTCAACACACCATACCATTAATTCCAGGAATGAAACCTGTAAAAACAAAGTTACGTCGAATGAAACCCGATGTAGCTCTTAAAATAAAAGAAGAAGTTCAAAAACAAATAACTACAGGTTTTATCAAGGTATCCAAATACCCTTGAATCGGTCGCCAACGTCGACCTAGTTCCGAAAAAGATGCAAGGGTAAGAATGTGTGTCGACTATCGAGATCTAAATAAGGCAAGTCCAAAGGACGACTTCCCTTTACCACACATTGATATTCTAGTGGATAACACAACAAATCATGCGCTCCTCTCGTTCATGGATGGATACACGGGCTATAATCAGATTCTCATGGCAGAAGAAGACATGGAGAAAACAACCTTCATAAAACCATGGGGTACTTACTGTTACACGGTAATGCCATTCGAGTTGCAAAAACGCGGGTGCTACTTACCAACGAGCAGCGACTGCCTTGCTCCATGACATGATGCATAAAGAAGTTGAAGTAATGTGGACGATATGATTGTCAAATCAAAAGATCGCCCAGGCCATCAAATAGCCTTGAGAAAATTCTTTGAAAGGCTGAGAAAATACAAGCATGAGGTTGAATCCATCTAAGTGTGCTTTCAGAGTTACCTCAGGCAAGCTTTTGGGTTATGTCATAAGCCTCTAGAGGAATAGAGATAGACCAACCAAGATCAAGACAATCATGTAAATGCCACCGCCTAAACCGAGAAGCAAATTCGAGGATTTATTGGCCGGTTGCAATACATAAGCAGGTTCATATCAAAATTGACAACAATATGTGAACCAATCTTCAAAAAGCTTAAAAAGAATGTACCAGTGATATGGGATGACGAGTGTCAAAAAGCCTTTGAAAAGATCAAAGCCTATCTCGCAAATCCTCCGTATTAGCACCAGCACTTCCGGGAATACCTCTTAGGTTGTACTTAACAGTCACCAAAGAGAAAATGGGAGCCATGCTAGCACAAGAAGTAGAAGGAAAATGCGATCTACTATCTAAGAAAAAAGATGCTCGAGTATGAAGCACGCTATACACCACTTGAGAAATTGTGCCTCGCATTGGTGTGGGCCACAACCAAGTTAAGACATTACATGCTCGTGCATACAATTTTTGTAGTTTCCCGATTAGATCCACTCAAGTATTTATTCGAGAAATCTACACTCAATGGGCGCATATCGAGATGGATAGTCAACTTAGCCCAGTTCGATGTAAGGTTCATGCCACAAAAAGCTATCAAAGGATCTGTGGTTTCGGATTTTCTAGCAGACTTTCCAATAGAAGACTCGACGCCAATACACGAAAATGAATTTCCAGACGAAGACTTGATGGTCACAGAAGATGATACTTGGACCTTATACTTCGACGGAGCCTCAAACCAAAAGGGATGTGGCGTTGAGTATTACTAGTATACCTAAAGAAGAGCATGTTCCAATCTCCATAAAGCTTGATTTCGACGTTACAACAACGCTGCTGAATACGAAGCATGCGTGGTAGGCCTCGAAACAGCTTTGCATTAGGAGTAAAAAAGCTACGAATATTCGGAGACTTTCATTGATCATCAATCAAATCTCTAAAAGATGGAAAGTAAGGAGAGAAAGCCTAGCCCCTTACCAAAATTATTTGGAAACCCTCACTAATCAGTTAGAGAAGGTGGAATACACATATCTGCCTAGAGAAGAAAATCAATTTGCTGATGCCTTGGCAAGACTAGCCTCAATGGTTAGGATTCCTACGGAAATCGAGCAAATGCCTCTAACTATAGAAAAAAGGCATAAACCGGCTTACATTCAAGCTATAGAAGATGATGAAGTGACCCATGAAGAAGAAGAAGAGAACCATGGTATACGGATATACTCAACTATGTCACCAAAGAGAATACCCTCCCCATGCTGACAAAAGAGCAAAACGAGCATTAAGGTTCTTGGCTTCCCAATACGTACTCATAGACAACGAGCTACACAAAAGGGTACCTAAGGTCGAGCTCTCTTATGTGTGGGAAAAAAAGGATGCTCAAAGAGCAATGAGGATAGTCCACGAAGGAATTTGTGGAACTCACGTAAATGGAAAATGTTAGTCCAAAAGATAATGCGAGAAAGGATACTATTGGACTACATGAATAGGATTGCCATCAATACGTAAAAAGATGCCCTAAGTGCCAAATCTACGCTAATTTACAACATGTTCCTCCATATTTACTCTACCCTACACTTCGCCATGGCCATTCTCTACATGGGGAATTGACATCATGGATAAAATCACTCCCCCAGGAAACAAGAGGTCACGAATATATTCTTAGTGGCATTGATTACTTCACATATTGGGTCGAAGCACAATCATACGCCAAACTCACTACGAAACATGTAGCACTCTTTATCGAAAGAAATATTATTTGTCGATATGGAGTCCCACATAAAATAATAAGTGACAATGGAACTCACTTTCAAGCCGAGTGTGAAGAATTTGTCTACAAAAATATGGTATTCAACATCCATCATTCTTCTCCTTATCGACCTTAGGCAAATGGAGTAGTCGAAGCGGCCAATAAAAATTTAAAGACTATCATCGAGAAAAATGATTGAAAATTACAAGGATTGGCCTGACAAACTTCACTTCGCATTGTGGGTTTATCGCACGTCAATTCGCACATCAACAGGAAATACGCCATTTTTCCTTGGTTTTATGGAATGGATGCCGTAACAACCTGTAGAGCTTAGAGATTCCATCTCTACACATCGCATTAGAAGAGCAAACTCGATGAAGTTGAATGACTAGGGCAAGATATGAGGAGCTAATTCTACTTGATGAAAAACGACTAGAAGCTCTACATCAACTCAATGCTATCAAACTCGTATGGCTAGGCATTTTAATAAGAAAGGTCAAGACAAGAAACATTAAAGTAGGATATTTGGTGTTAAAAGCATTAAGGAAAAATGTTTTTAGATCCAAGGGGAAAAATTCAGACCTTAATTGGTCTGGACCCTACATTGTCCAAACAATCTGTCAGGAGGTGCAGCAAAATTAACTTACATGGATGGCAAATGAGTTCTCGAACATGACAAATCTTGACCAACTTAAAAAAGTACTACCCATAATTACTTGAGTAGGACACAAAGAGAGCTACGTTTGGCCTGATTCCTTAAGAAAGGATACGTAGGTAACCCTTTACGGGTGCGCCACTTTAATTTTTTCCAAACCTCGCAATCCCAGACTTAATAATAAATTCAATAGAAGATTGACGAAATATCGGTGTCACAGAAAAACTTCTTAGTGCCAGACGACAACCCTGTCGCCTGGCGCTAGACTGCGCAGCTTGCGCCAGTCATAAAATCACGACGCCAATTTTCTGTACAGTATCTGGGAATATTTCGGTGTTTTTCGGAAAATTTTTGACTTTTCCGTACTTGAAAAAATTTCTGGAAAATTAAATTTTCGGTTTTCATTGCTTTAATAAATTAAAATTTAAAGGAGATGATTTAATTAAAAAAGCTGGAATTTCATTAATAAAATAAATTACATTATTGATGGAATTTAAATAAAACTTAAATAAATTAACTTTGAATTTAAAACTAAGTCTAATAATTGAAAGTTAAGCAATGCTTTAATCTTCTCTCTCTTTCTTTGCTCTCTTCCAATTCTTATCTGCGTCTTCTTCTCATCCATAACTTTAGCTAGTAGGCATCCTTTAGAGGACCTACATTTAATTTTGGAGTAAATAGTCTCCCTTAGCTAGGACCCCATGTTTCTTTTCTACCCAAGCCTTCTTCTCTATAGTGTCAGCTTTTCCTTTTCCTTTATCCTTCGTAGAGCTTTTCTTCTTAGGCATTGTAGGTGTTTTTGAACTCAACTCTTTCACCAAAGCGTTCCTTAACAGGAATCACTTTATCACCTAGATGACTCTTCACATCAGTTTTAATCTGATTTTTCTTCATGTTCTTTGAAGGTTTCTTTAGAATCCAACTTCTTCAAATCATTAGGCAAGGAAGGAGGAACCTTTTGGGTAATCACTTCCCATAAAGGTCTAGTGCTCCAATAAGTATCAAATTTGTCTACTTCTTGAGAGACAGGGAATTCATAGGGACGACGAAGATCCCCGAAGGAATTGTTTGAAGTAGGCCGTACTGTCTTCTTTACCCTGCAGGGATAATAAAAAGTCATTCGGGACAAGCTTGGAAAGACGACAGAAAGGTGCTTGTTACACCAACCATCTTTTATATTTTCCACCAAGGGACGACCCACTTGATGGAAAATTGCAAGACCCGAAGACCTTCTTCCATTCATGGCGCCCTATCTTAGAGAAGCGTTTCTTCCTTCTCACAAAGCAGTTTGGAGTGTACTTCTCAATATTGTTTGGAGGACTAATTAATTCTAGTCTTCCATTAGCCACATCTGTAAAAAATTCAATGCAAATAAATTATTATTACTATACAAAAATATGTTTTATGATTTCTGTAATTAAAAATATTATTTTTTCTACCTGTAATAAAATTGGAGAGCCCCGAAAAGGCGCTTTTGGATTCTTCTTTAATTCGTCAAGACTAAGCATAGTCTCTCCAACTATTAATGGCATTGGATTTCTCCCAGATTCAATCTGCTCCAAAACAGTTGATATGATTGCTTGACCCTCATTAGTTTTACCACTAGTGAGAAGATATTGATTAAGCATGCAAAAAAGAAAAGCCCTTCTTCTATAAACATGAAAAGACTCATAAAAAGGTCTATCAAAATAATGGCGAGCAAATTCTTTCAAATTAACTATGCTACCATCTACTATTTTTGTTAGATCTTTGTCTTTTAAATTGAAGAAGCGTTCAAATTCTTATAAATAATATTCGTTTATTCTAGGGATTACTACAAGATCTAACTGCAGGAAAACCTAAAAATAGCATCCGAATTCTTCCGGCAAAGGGCTAATTTCATCATACCCTAAGTCTAAAACAATGAGTATCCACATCCTAATATTCTAGGGTGGTATGAATTAAAGTCTACATCTAAGATCTACCCCTTTGACACCATAAAATACCACCTCATATGAAAAACATCTAACTCTTTTCTCTCACTTTGGCAGTTAAGAGACCGACACCATTCATGAGTGAAGTTGGTAAAACTTTTAGAGACTAGAGACATGATTATTATTTTTTCAAAAGCTAAGAATATATTTAATCTGCTGAAATTATGAAGAAAATCGGCTGGGCAGGGGCTATTTATACACAAAATCGGCGCAGTTTTAATCCGGAAGGATTCAGAGTCAGCGCTCATCAGCGCCAGACGCCAAACATTGGCGCCTGACGCAGAGCCTGGCGCCAAACGCTAAGTGTAGCGCCTGGCGCTACACAAAACGGGTGGCGCCAGGTGGCGCTAACGTGTCTTATTATACGAGCTTTCAAAAACCGCGTTTTTTGGCCTGATTCGAGTCTGACCAATGACTTTACGGTCTTTTATTCTTTTTTATCTTTTTCTAAATTTTATTTATTTCTTCTTCTTAATTAATATAATTATTATATTAATTATATTATTTTTCGGATTTTATTTAGACTTAACTTCTAAATTTTTATAAATCCAATATTTTTTTCATTTTTCTTTTGGGGGAGAAAGTCGGATACCCTCATCAATAATAAAAATGACGGAATTTTTGCGCAAAATTAATTTTTACAATTCTTTGCACACACAAACATGCACATAAAAATTATAAATAAATACTTAATAAACTCATAAGTAATATGTATATACAAGCATGTCTAAATAAAGAGTCAAATAGAGGCAAAGTTCTATACAAAGTCAAAATAAAAAAAAAAAGCACAGGAACAAACTACGGCGCCGGGGGACGTACACCCATCATCTCATAAAACTGCACCGTACGAGGAGTAACCTCCACTAGCTCCAGCTCCAGCTCCGGTCTCCTCGGGAGGTGGAAAACTCAGCACAGGACCCGTCCACCCAAGATCAACCTGAGGCTGAGGCTGCGGAGGCTGCTGCGATGACGAGCCGACCTCGTACATCCCACCACCTCTAAGAGCCGAGGTAGCCTCTCCCTGGCCTACCGGCGCAGCATGTGCACCCTCAGATGAAGAGCCTGAGCCCTCTACGCCTCGGTGCGGGCAGCCTCAGAACGACCGCCTCGACCGCCAGAACCAGTGCGCGACGTCTCGAGCTAGACCTCGCCGGCTCCCTCCGCACCTCCGTCTCGTACGGGTACGAGAAGGAATGGGCTGACCTGCAAAAGAAACTAAAATCAGAAACATGCAAAATAGAAGCAGTAATGCAAAAAATAAGAAGGGAAAAATACCTCCTGAACGGCGTCGTCGCGACGACATGTAGCCACGTTCCTCATTCGAACGAGCTGGCTCCGAAGGCATCTATGCACCGTGCCATCGCCGTGACCACCTCGCGCGAGAACTGTCAAGAAAATAAAGTCAGTAAAGATGCATAACATATATGGACAAAAGTTGCAAATAAATAAGCTTACCCGAGTCTGGTGACGAGGGATCGACCGCTCCACGAAGCGCTCACCCTCAGAGCTGGAGGAATCATCTCCTCAATCGGCCCGTATGTCCCCTGATAATGAATGGACATACGAGGTGGCACGAACTCAGTAGGTTCAGCCTGACAAAAGCAAATCAAAGTCAGTAAAGCATTACTTGGGGCTACTTAACGAAAGGTAAAAGCTGAACATCATACCGCCACCTCCTCAGCCAGTACAGGACTGGAGCTAACAACGCAGTAGCTCCTCCTCATAGCACCGCCCAGGGATCGTATAAGATCGCCAAGGGGTACCAGCTCTCTCTGACATGCTCACCAACCTCGCGGCGTTGAACATGTGACGCGGTGGAGGAGTAGGAACGACAAAGGTGTCCGAGGAATGCTGAATAGCAACCCTCTCTCCAAGATACGCGATCGCTCCATATGTCCCAAGAAATAGCGACGCTCAGCAGTATACTGCGCGGCTAGCCAGGGACAACCAAGCCGACCCACGGCCGGTACAACACGTTAGGCTCCTGCAAAGAATGCCTATCAGATAAGAATCTATCAAGGTAATGCAAAGTGTTCAAATATGTAAAGAATCATACGAGATGATCCAATCTCGGACATAGCAGTGGACATCCCAGCACGGCGGCTTCCCCAGGAAGCACTCACTGGAAACCTGCGCGGACGGTCTCGCCGGCGCAACCGAGGGAAAGTACTCGTAGAACCAGATCTACAAAAGGCAAAAATTATCAGCAAGTGCTAATCAAAGCTTAGAGCTAAACTTTATGGGAGATAAAGTATACCTCTACGACCCTCCAAAAGCCGGATAGAGCGACGTTCCCCGTGAAGGACCAGTGTCGACACGAGTCTCGTAACGCTCGGATGAAGTCAGCATAGGCCAAGCTGGCCCAGTCATAAGTCCGATCAAGTGTAGATCACGGACTGCAGGCAGGTAGTAAAGCAGCACTCTACTACCCTTGTTAGGGAGAACGTCCCTGACAGCAAAATAAGTACAAAGATGCGCACCCGCTGCTCTCGGGTGGTCGCATCATCATCAAAAGCCGCTGCTAGAGTCGAACGGCGAATCCCCTTCGCACTGAACTGGGTCGACTCTACCTCAGCACGAGCCGAACAGCAATCGGACCCAAAAGCTCCTCGACCTCGGGAGAAAAGACGCTGATCTCGTTGTCAAACGCAGCGCAATAGAACTAAACTCCAGTCCCGTAATGAGACTGAAGTCGGTCGGGGTGACCATCATCTCACCCCAAGGAAAGTGGAAAGTGTTGGTGGTGTCCCAAAAGAACTCCACAGAGCACGAACCACGTGGTGACCCCCGCTAGAGGCAATCATAGCCTCTGAGGTCTCGTAAAGCGCAGCCAGTCCGCAAGACTCCCAGAGAAGTCTCGCCTCTCCGTCATTGCGATGTACATCTTGTACAGGTCGCCCAAGGTGTCGCAACCTGAACCATGGCAGCGCGTCCTACCAACTGTGATACCCCGTCGCACCCTCAAAATGTGGGACGGGAGAGAAGTACAGAGTCCGCTCATCCCACTCAGGGAGTCGGCCGAGAGAAGTGAC
Source organism: Chenopodium quinoa (assembly GCF_001683475.1). Classification (NCBI taxonomy): domain Eukaryota; kingdom Viridiplantae; phylum Streptophyta; class Magnoliopsida; order Caryophyllales; family Amaranthaceae; genus Chenopodium; species Chenopodium quinoa. The sequence goes on from NW_018745673.1 coordinate 29,936, forward strand.
GGGTCGGCATCGTCCTCTACGGGCTCGTGCTCCCGAACGTCTCGGGACCGTGAACCGAACCTGCTGTCTAACCATGCTACATTGTGCAAAATTATCATAAATTAAGGTTCTATAGTATCTAAGGTTCGCCTAGCCGCATGATACTATGTTCGCAAAAAACAGAGTACGTAGTACTAAAACAGAGCACAAATTCAAATTGAGCATATACGGACATTTTCAAGCATTCAAACAATTTCTTGCAATACTATAGTAATTATTGTGACAAATTGGACAAGAATTGCTAGCAAAAACGTCAAGAACAAGCCACATTGTCTTCCCGACCTTAAGAGGTCCAACAATGGTGATTTGTTCGTTTCTTCACCAAATTGAGTCAAACAAGTCTCAAATTACTCCCAAGGAAATATATAAACATAATCAAGCAATTTCATGGCATAAAATTTGACAAACAAAGAGAATTAAGCAATTTAAGTTTCAAATTTTCAAGAAATTCGTGAACAAAAACATGTGCAAAATTCATTAAAACCGGGGTGAGTTTGAAGAAAACTTACATAGATCGGGAAAATGGATGGAATAAGCTTTGATTTGCAACAAATTTGAGCGAATTCGGTTGAGAAACGAGCAAGAACGAGCCAAATTGAAGTTCTGAGAGAATTCTCGAGCAAAAACGAGCAGCACAGCGGAAATGAAGAAGAGAAGGGTTATTATGGAAAACCCGACTCTAGCGCCAAGCGACAGACCTTAGCGCCAGTCGATAAGGCTTAGCGCCTGGCGCTAGTGCCAGCGTCTGGCGCTACCCAAATATGCGCGCTAGCGTTATTCAGTGGCGACAGATTGTCAGCCACTCAGTGCGGTTTTCCAACCTCTTGCAATATATTTTGGGTTCCTTGGTACGCCAGTTAGCCCCTCTAAGCAATTTGACATGATTTTAGTAATCGGATGATTACAATTAAGTGATCGACCTGATGAATGATCGTCTCACTTAGCTTAAAGCGCCTAAGCATTGGCTCATCGCAGAAGGCACGACATACAGGTTCAAAAGAAGCAAAAGCGCCACGTACAGGCAGAGCAGAATTCAAGCGAGCTTTTCAAGATCGACAAGCGTAGTCTTCGGTAATTTTCCTTGGAATATTATCGCAACAAATGAGGATAGCTTCAAGCGAGGATATCTTCGGCAGCATTCCTAGCTTGCGGGGAGTTGTCACAAACAACTGGAGGTGATTTCAAGCGAAGTTGTCTTCGATCGTGTTCCCTGGCTTGCGGAAGATGGTCACAAATGCTAGAAGGTGGTTTCAAGCGAAGCAATCTTCGATGGGGTTCTCTAGCTTGCAGAAGTCTATCATAGCGGAATTGGAGGCAGTTACAAGCGTAGCAGTCTTCAGGCGGCATTCTCTAGCTTGCAGGAGGTCGTCAAAAATACAGAAATACAGCAATGCGCAGTAAATCGGTTACTTTCAGAGACGTTTGCTCGACGGTGCAAGATACGCGTTTCTTAATTTTTTATTTGTTTAACTAACGCTAGTTTGCAGGTATCGGCGTTACAAGAGTGGTTTAGGATCGCAGAACGTTCTGAATCATTCTCCGTCCTATCGATACTTTGACTTTTGTTTTCGAAACTTGCGTTTCTCCAAACTCAGTCAAAGTGGGGGCTTCTGTAGACACCCATTTGTGTCTCCCCAAAACCAAACCGGTGATGAGTACCTTTCATGTCGAATCATAATCGAATGAAGTGAAAGTGTAGAAAGTCTAGTGTTGCGGATAGTTTTAATTTCTTTTCTTTTCTCTTTTTTTTGAAAACCTATTTTAAGAAAACAGCCAATTCAGTTTGGTTGGTTCATAGAAAGGGTCCAATAATGGTGTATTTGGATGGGCTTGAAAAGAGCTTTCCAACGATATATTATAAGCCCAATTCCGATGAATAATGAGGAAGTTATGGCCAAATTACTAAACTGGGCCCGGTTTGAGCCTTATATGCGGCCCAATGATCTAGAGGAGGGCCTAATATGGATTTATCATTCCTAATGCAATTAGGAATTGTTTTAGTCTTCTAGATTCTTCTAGAAAGTTCTTTTCATTCCTAATTCAATTAGCATTGATAAATTGACTTTTGTTGACTTTTTAAAGTTTAATCAGAATAAAAGAGTGTTTTTGAGGAAAATACGATTTTATCCCCTGTACGGTTAAATTTTATCTGAATTTAGAAAACGTGTAAAAAAATTTGATTAGTGCCTAACGTCAGTCATTAGCGCCTGGCGCTAAGCTTGGCGCATGGCGCTAATGTCAGCGTCTGGCGCTAACTTCGTTTTTTCACGTCGAAACTCTGATTTGTTTTTTTATCTTTTTTTTTGCTAATTTTCTCTATAAATAGCCTCCTAAAAAAATCCGTTTTCATCATCGATTCTCATCTACAATCACCAATTCTCTAATTCTCTTCTCTCTCTAAGCTAAAGCTTTCTTTCTCTCTCTTTTCTAAACCAACCCTTTTGCATACAAAATTCCGCATTCACAAGACCTAGAAACACCTAGCATTGTTCGAATTTGCCTCCGCCCTAGACGTGAAAGAAAGAGGTACGAGGCATCCAAGTAAGTGCTTTAATGGTTTTTATTGATATTATGATGTAGAAATCATGTTTAGGTAGTTATTATGATTCCTAGTGTCATGGGAGGGTGTTTTGATCTTCGTAGTATTATGTTAGTGTCAAGTATGATATTTAGCATACTTATCAAGTATGATATTAGCATAATTATCAAGTATGATATTAGCATTTTTT
>NW_018745674.1:0-36700 GCF_001683475.1 Chenopodium quinoa
AATCAGGTCCTGCCAAGTGTCCCCCAGTTGGAACTGCAGGGCTTGCCACGTGGCACGCGCTTATTCGTCCACCTTGGACCTATTATGTCATGACATGTGGCATACTCCATGCCTAATGGAGAAACCGGCCACCCAGGCCCAACTTCCGAGGGAAGCCCAATCAGCCCTAGGTTAACCTAAACCTAGGATGGGCACGTTTCCCAAGGTTATAAATACCTCCCTTAATCCTCATTAAGGGGGATTACGAAAAACAGGCTGATCAACGCTAAAAAACAGATTACCTACATTAAACACTCTCACCTAGAGAGACCCAATCACTTTAATTTCCGCATTAATTACTCCTTAATCAAGTACTAACTTGACCGTTGGAGGCGGAGCTCCCAGTCTCCGTTATTTTGCAGGTACAGGCGTCCGGTTCCAGTCTCGGAATTGTAACTCTCCCGCAGGACATCAGAAAACCCCGAAACATTTGGCGCCGTCTGTGGGGAGAGTACTTCTGAGATGGCATCCAAGTCTGTACCGACTCCTGAAGAGAGGCGTCCCCTAGACGACCCTCAAGTTCAGTCGGACCATGATACCGAGAGTGAATTTGAAGTTGAAGCTCACACAGCTTCAGACGGGACCCTAAGGGCCCGACGTACCCGTCATACCGAAAGGAGGGAACGGGAACATCTTCAAACTGGAAGTGAGCCAGCAGGCGCACCGCCTGTTCGGCAACAGCCGACTTATGGGTCTGCTCCCATCACAAGGAACGAACTCATGACCTTCATGAGGGACTTCAAGGGAGAGATTCAAGAGTTGATCAACAAGAAGCCGCCTGCTCCAGTCAAGGAGCAGTCGGCTAAGAAACCCTCCACTTCACTGAAGAGGAAGCCAGTTCAAGGGCGAGAGGCGACTCCTCATCCTAAATCTAGGAAGCGGGAGCCACCTGCCCTTGATTTCACAAAATACCGTTTTCCTACTCCAGGAACTAGGAAACCTGTTCGTCATATTCAGGCGGACGGGTCGACATACACAAACGCTCCACCTAGTGCCGAACAACAGTATTTTTTGCAGCCACCTCCGTTTGGTGGACCTGCAGCAAAAAATGTCCAACCTATGGACTGGCAGCTACGGTTGCTTAGACTTGGTGAACAGCCGTCGGCCTTCTCCAAGGAAATTACTGAAGCCGCTCAGCCGGCCAAAGTGAAAAATGTACTAGTAGGCGCCTATGACGGCACTACTAACCCAGAAGACCATCTGATGGCATTCACCAACCTGATGTACCTTCAAGGGTTGGATGATCCCACTTGGTGCAAGTGTTTCCCAGCGACTCTCAAAGGAATCGCACAACAATGGTTCGGCAACCTGCCGACTGGTTGTGTAAATAGCTTCAGGACGCTTGCTTACTTATTCACCTCCAACTTCGCCATGAACATCCCTGCGAAGAAAACGACCCTTGATTTAGGAACAATTCAGCAGGGCGAGAAGGAGGGGCTTCGTTCTTACATCAGGCGGTTTAACCTGATGAGAATACAGATTCAAGGGTTACCGGATGAGGTAGCCTATACTGACTTTTTCAGAGGTCTCAAAGACGGGTCTACCTTCAAATTTGATTTGGTTCGAAAGAGGGTGGCGACTCTTCAAGAGGCCTTGATTGAAGCAGAAGCCTATATACAGGCGACTGATCTTTGTACGGTAAAACAGTCGGACGGGAAAAGGTTCGACAAAAGAGAAGGACGACAGAAACAGTCGTCAAACAAAGATGAGAAGAAAAGAGGTCTGGGCGGCTGATTCCTCTAAACAGCCGGCCCAGAAAAAGAAAAAAGAATTCAAACCATACTCCCCAAAGTATGCGTTTAACAAGGATAACCAGTTTATCCTAAAAGAAATCAAGGGACGGATCTCAATTGAAAGCGGTCCCCATGAAGGGTTCTGCAAAAACCGGAACCAAGATAAATTTGTGCTTATCATGATGATGTTGGTCATCACACCAATGACTGCATCAGTCTCATGCGGTATCTGGACCGCCTGGCTGAACAAGGTGATCTTGACACTTATGTCAAGAAATCTACGGGGAACACTTCCTCAAAAAAGCAGTCGGCCAAAAAGAATCAACAGGCCGACAGCTCTGATACAGATGATGCAGTCGTCTACACCATTGCAGGCGGCTTCTCAGGAGGCGGCCCCACTATTAGGGGCAACAAAGACAATATCAGGCGGTTAGATGTAAATTCCGTTCACCAAGAACGGCTGTCCAAATATTCATTTCCTGAGATTGTCATCACTGAAGAAGATCTAGGAGGGGTAAGGGGCCGCATGACGACCCTATCGTTATTGAATGTAAAGTGGCCAACCAGAGAGTTGGCCGAATCCTCATAGATACCGGAAGCTCCTCAGATCTCATCAGTAGCAAATGTCTGTCGAAACTAAAATATCAGACTGATTGCATACATCCGGCCTCCCACCCTTTAGTAGGGTTTGGAGGAGGAGTCGTCCACCCACTGGGACGAGTGGATTTACCCATCCGCCTGGGAAAAAGGGGAAGGACGACACATGGTAGTCCGGTTCCTGGTAGTGAAGAACTCTCGGCCTACAACATGATTCTGGGTCGACCAACCCTGAATAAATCCAAGGCTGTTATAATCCCATCTCTTATGTAGCTCAAGTTTGAGAGGGATAATGGAACAGTCGGCTCCCTAAAGGGAGATCAGAGGATGGCCCGAGAGTGCTATCTCTCGGATGTCAAGCCCACTTTATGGCCACTGGGTCAAGCGGTGAAAAAACAGACCTTGACAATGTCAAGGACAGTGCGCCTGTTCAAGAAGCAGGCGGCAAGAAGAGAAAGGCATCCCAGACAGGGGCCGCAAGAAAAGAAAGAAAATAGCAATCATTGGAGAGGAGCGGTCGGATGAGTTCCGCCCTCAGCCGGCTGGTGAGCATGCGGACCTGATCTTAGACGACTCACGTCCTGACCGAACAGTCAAAGTTGGGACGACTGCTCTGAGTGTCCTTGGTGACGACTTTCACAAACTATTGAAAGAATACAAGGACATCTTTGCATTCGAAGTCCATGAAATGCCAGGCATTAGTCCTGATCTGGCGGTACATAAACTGGCCGTGGATCCGAAAAAGAAGCCGGTACGGCAGAAGAAGCGGAACCATGGCGAAGAAAGAAGTCTGGCGGCAGCCGCCGAAGTTAAAAAATTACTTGATGCAGGGTTCATTCGGCAATGTTACTTCCCAGACTGGGTTGCAAATGTGGTGCTTGTTAAAAAGCCGAATGGCACCTGGCAAATGTGTGTAGACTACACAGACTTAAACAAGGCGTGCCCCAAAGACAGTTACCCTCTGCCTAAAATTGATAACCTGGTCGACTCAACAGCCGGCCATGCTTTGATGAGCTTTATGGACGCCTATTCTGGTTTCCATCAAATTCCTTTATGGAAGAAAGATCAGGAGAAGACGGCCTTCGTCACTGATCAGGGGTTATACTGTTACACGGTCATGCCGTTTGGTCTTAAGAATGCCCCGGCTACCTTTCAGCGAATGATAAACACTGTGTTCTTTGATCAGATTGGGAGAAACGTCGAGGCATACATTGATGATATGATTGTCAAGACTAAACTTCAGAAAGATCATCTGTCGGACCTCCGAGAAACTTTCGCCACACTCAGGCGGCACCATGTCATGCTCAATCCCAAGAAATGTGTCTTTGGAGTTGAGTCTAGGAAATTTCTCGGATTCCTTATCAATCAGAGAGGAATAGAGGCGAACCCTGAGAAGGTGCAGGCAGTCATTGACATGCAGTCGCCTCGTACCATCCGAGAGGTTCAGAAGTTAACAGGTTGTCTGGCGGCCTTGGGAAGATTTCTAAGCCGATCAGGCGACAAATGCCTATACTTTTTCCAGGCAATTAAGAAAAAGGCAAGGTTTGAATGGGGGCCGGATGCTGAGGCCGCCTTCCAGAAATTGAAAGTTCACTTGCATTCCTTGCCGAGGCTGGTCAGCCCTTTGCCCAAAGAGGTACTCTACATGTACCTGGCCGTCTCTGATCATGCGTTAAGCGCTGTTCTCCTTGCTGAAAGAGACGGCTGTCAGCACCCGGTCTACTTTGTCAGTCACGTACTGAAAAATGCCGAGTTGAGGTATCCCCTAGTGAGAAATTTGGTCTTGCACTCTTCATGGCTGTTAAAAAATTGAAGCCCTACTTTTTGGCACATGCAGTCGTCGTGTATACAGACCAACCTATCAAGCAGCCACTTACCATCATGGAGTCGTCAGGCCGAATGATCAAATGGGCCATAGAAATACAGAGCCTCAAAGTTACTTTCGAGCCTAGAAAAGCAATGAAGGGGCAAGCCTTTGCTGACTTTATTGTAGAGATGACTCGTCCTCCTGACTCTCAAGTTCCAGACCATGTATGGAAGGTATATGTGGACGGAAGCTCTACTTCAAATGGTTGTGGAGCAGGCGTCATATGTCAGTCGCCAGAGGGCGACAGGTACGAGTATGCTCTACGCTTCAGTTTTCAGGCTTCAAACAATGAGGCAGAATATGAAGCTTTACTAGCCGGGATCCGCATGTGCAAGGCGGCAGGGGCAAGAAAAATAGACGCATGTTCCGATTCACAATTGATAGTGAGTCAGTACAATGGCGAATACGAAGCAACCCATCCGGCCATGATCAAGTATTTACAGGCGGTCCGACAAGCAGTCGGCTCTCTTGAGGATTTCCATCTGATCCAAGTGCCGAGATCAGAAAACAACCAGGCGGATGCACTGTCAAAATTAGCATCATCCGCCTCCTCTGATACTCCTCGAACTGTTTTTTGGGAAGTAATGGAGAAGAGAAGCATCGAGGAAAACCCTATTGGAATCCTAGACAGAAGCTCAACCTGGATGGATTCAATCAGGGCATATCTGACAAACGGTACACTGCCGGATGATCCTCAACAGGCGGCAGCACTGAAAAAACGAGCCACCTGTTTTGAAATGATAAAGGGAGAACTTCACAAAAGGGGGTACCTTCAACCCTTCTTAAAGTGTGTTACTCCAGAAAAGGGACAAGAGATACTAGACGATCTTCACTCTGGTTACTGTGCTTCTCATATAGGCGGTAGGACGCTTGCTCAAAGGGCAAGGCGGCAGGGCTACTTTTGGCCTACTTTGGAAGCAGATGCAATGGAGATGGTGAAAAAATGTGACAAGTGCCAAAGGTTTGGCAAACTAATTCACCGTCCGGCTACTAACCTCACTACCATTCATAGCCCACTACCGTTTGCTAAGTGGGGCATGGACATTCTGGGTCCATATACGCCTGCTACAGGCGGCAAGAGGTATATACTTGTTCCCATTGACTACTTCACTAAATGGGTAGAGCGGAGGCTGTAAAGGGAATCAAGACGAAAGATGTAATTTCATTCATTTGGAAAAATGTCATCACTCGGTTCGGAGTTCCCATGTCTATGGTTTTTGATAATGGTCCCCAATTTGAGACGCCTGTTCTCAAAAGCTGGTTGGGTGACCAAGGAATTGCAAACTACTTTGCATCTGTCGGCCGTCCACAAGCAAACGGCCAGGTAGAAGCCTTTAATAAAATCATCTCAGACGGTCTCAAGAAAAAGATTGAACGAGCAGGCGGCCTATGGGCGGATGAACTACCACATGTTCTCTGGGCCATTAGGACGACTGAAAAAGGGGCGACTGGAGAAACTCCATTCCTCCTAACTTACGGTGCGGAAGCTGTTCTTTTAATAGAACACTACGAGCCGACTCTTCGAGTAATGCTATATGACGAAGAGGCAAACTGGGAAGCCATGCGCCTGGCATTAGACTCACTTCCTGAAAAGAGGGGCAATGCTGTTTTGCGCCATGAAATCTATCGCCTGAGAATGACTAGATCATACAACAAAAAAGTACACAGGCGTCCACTCAAAGTAGGGGACTTTGTACTTAGAAAAATGGAAGCAGTTGGTAGGGCTAATGAGTCTGGCAAAACTAACTCCCAACTGGGAAGGACCCTACCGAATCTATGAGGAAGTGAGGGACGGTACCTACCGTCTGGAAACACCAGACGGACAACCGTTGCCTCGAACTTGGAATGTAGATAATCTTAAGAAATATTTCTTTTGAATGATGTAAATAGTCAAGAGCTACTTAATAAAAGTTTGCACTTACTATTCAATTTTGTACTAAGAGGGGCACGCCTACTAACAAATAGTCGGCTACTCTCCATGTTTAATTTTTATTCTTGCTTAAAGAGGGGCATGCCGTTTGTACCTTTACAGTCGGCTACTCTCCATTGAGTATTTTACTCTATTTTCAGAGGGGCATGCCGTCTGTACCTTTACAGTCGGCTACTCTCCATTGAGTTTTTCACTCTATCTTCAGAGGGGCATGCCGTCTGTACCTTTACAGTCGGCTACTCCATCACTCTATCTTCAGAGTACCTTTACAGTCGGGAGTTTTTCACTCTATCTTCAGAGGGGCATGCCGTCTGTACCTTTACAGTCGGCTACTCTCCATTGAGTATTTTACTCGCAATAGGGGCATGTCGTCTGGACATATAGTCGGCTACTCTCCATAAGAAGATGGCCGACTGGTTCCAAACACATAGCCACCCCCCTAATACTTAGCTAAAAAGATTAGGGCCTGGCCGACCCTGTGCCTAACAGGCGGCTACCCTCCTTTTACTTAGCACCTACTTACCAAGGCCACAGGCCGAATGATCAGACCAGGCGCCAAGCCAACTGATCAAATCTACAAAACTAATACGACCTGTCCCAACACATAGCAGGCGTCCGGCGGCATCCCTCCGGATGAAATTCGTCGCAGAGAGCAGCTCCCTTTTGGGTGGAACATTATTCTATAAACTAATTACACGGCACCTATACGACTGTCCCCAAGGGCAACCACGTAGCCGTTTTTGAGACAAGGATAACTCTATCACTAACCAAACCAGTGGTAGCAGTTGACATCTGAGTCAGATGACCGCCTGTATTACTTGGGATAAATGCAGGGGGTACCTCTTGAGTTAATAGCCAACAAACATTGGCGAATCAAGGGGTCTAGCCGGCCTCCGCCGCCTGGTACCTCTACTTCTCAAGCAAGAGTGACGGCGACTGAGTAACTCCAACGTTAACTCATAGTCACTCCCTCAAATTTGGTAGGGAACCTAAAAGGTTTGAGTAGACCGCCTGTTTTTTGGCAAACAGGGGCACTCAAACCCCTATTCCTACTAGGTAACCTATTGAGTTAATAGCCAACAAACATTGGCGAATCAAGGGGATCAGCCGGCCTCCGCCGCCTGGTACCTCTACTACTCAATCTAGATTGTGACGAAGACTAAGTAACTCCTATGTTAACTTATAGTCAGTCAAACTTAGTATGGAGCCTAAAAGGTATGAGTCGTCCGCCTGTTTTTAGTAAACAGGGGCTCTCAACCACTACTCTGCTAGGTTAACAAATTATGAGTTAAAAGCCAACAAACATTGGCGAATAAAGGGAAACAACCGGTACCCGCCGCTTGTTATCTCTACTACTCAGTTCCTTGGCGACTAGGTAATACTCATGTTTACTTGGTCAGACCACTTTCCTACTTGGTTAAATTTACAAATGACAGGACCGCCTGCCTAAAAAGGGTCCAGACCTTAAAAGAGTTCGAATACCAATTGGATAAATAGCCGACTGATCGTCTATCCTGGAAACAGACAACCAGTCGTCCAGGGGCATAGGCGGCGTGACTAACTATCCGTACCTGTCTGCAACTATCGGCCATGTAAAACAGTCGGTCTAGTGAACAATTGGATATTAGAATATGGAATACTTAGACAAATTTGAGGCAAAACAAAAATTCATTAAAAATAAGCCGGTCATCAAGACCGGCAAAATATTCAAAGCCCCGGCCCCCTGGCCGGGTAAATACAAAACAAACGGCACGCAGGCCGTGGAAAGAATACATAAAGCTTAAGAAGGGGGCAGATCTTCAATATTAGCAGCTGCCGCCTGGTTAGCACTCTTCTTGCTGGACTCGGCTTCAATACAAGCGCCACTACCGGCTCCTCCTCCTCCAACGCTTCTTCCAACGCCTCTTCCTCAGCAGCCGCCAGGATCTCTTGATTATAAGTATCAGAACACTGGCGGTACGTTCTTTCCCAAGAGGCAAAGTCGGCATTGGGGAAGAGGCGGCCCCAGGTCATGCGCTGGATTTGAGCGGAGTCTTCCATCATCTCCTGGACCAGCTCTTTCTTCTCTTGCTCGGCCTTTTTCGAGAGCCCTTGAGTAAGACTCTTCTCCTGGGTCACCAGGCGTTCCTTTACGTTGGCCAAGGATTTCTCCAAGGCTTCGTAAGAGTACATTTTCAGGCGAAGAGGTTTCAGCTCGGCCTTGAGATTTGTGATGGTCGCCTCCAGCTCGTCATTCTTCTTCTGGGCCGCCTCTAACTGAGCCCGAACAGGGCGGTAGCCTGCGCCTGATAATAAAGAATATCAATGGTCAGAACTTCATTTTGGGCAATTTGAAACATTGCCTTATCACAGTCAGAGGCGGCCATAGCTTTTGCAGCCTTTACCTCTTTGTTCTTCCGGTCAAGCGGCTTGCGAAGGCCGTTCACTCGGAGCAGGGCCTAAGTAAAAAGAAACAGGCGTCAGTTTCCAAACAAAAAAGAAAACAGGCGTCCAGAAATTCAAATACTCAAAAATATGCTAAGTATACCTCAGCAAGGACCCCTGCAATCCCGTCTAGGTCAAGGGTGCCGACACCCCTGACCGCCTCCCTTTTCAGCTGGAGGAACTGCCCTGATCATAGACTTGGCCATCTCTACCAAGTCAGGCTCCTGAGGGCCGGCTGCATCAAGCATAAACAAACGGATTAGACCTAGTAAAAAAGGGAGCAAGTCTAAAATTTACAAGGACAACTTCTTACTTCTAGGCGGCCCAGTTGGAGTTTTAGAAGAAGTGGCCGGCTGTTTCTCAGCCGCCACATGTTTCCTGGCAGAACCAGGAGAGCTCCCAACATTCGTCTTCCGGGCCTTGGGGTCCGGCTGTTGGGAAGATGAAGCTCTTGGAGCACCCGTCTAAAAAAGAAGAAAAAAGTCAGTATATGCATAAACACAACACCAAAAAGAGGGTGAAAGGTTCGGAGCTCACCAAGGGTGCCCCCTTCTTGGGGGAGTCGGTTGAAGCTTGTTGCATGATAGAGGCCCGCAACATGGCCGCCGCAGTCTTGGAGGCGGTGATTTTGCTCATGGCGTCAGCTGCAAAAACAACAACAAAGTTAATAAAAGTCATAACAAGAAATGTATGGAACAACAGAGTATTCGACAGGCCGACTACCTCTTGAGCACCGACTGCTGAGGCCACAGGCGGCCAAAAAGTACTCGTCGTAGAGCCATTTGAAGCTCGGGACGCAGTGCAGGGGTACTTGCTCTCGTACCCCTGAAGTAGAGTCGACCCTCGACTCTACTTTAAAGAGTCCTTTATCAAGGATCTCTTTCTTAGCCTTGGGGGGAACAGGCGGCATGCTACGGCCGCCTGCAAGAAGGGGCGGATTCCTGTTCCACCTATTGAAGCGCTTGTTCAGCTCAATGTCTGAACTCTCAATGATGAGGAAGGTGCTCCGCCAGTCCTTCCACTTGTTTGCTTTACCTCTCGTCATGAGGTAGCCCCTGTGGCTTGTCAATTGATACCAGCCGGTACCGCCTGTCTTAGGGGTCCGGCTGAGATAGTTCATATGGGCGAAAGCCACAAGCCGAGTACGTTGACCCAGGAGTTTGGGGCTAACTGCCATAACCCCAACTCATACCCATCCAAAATCCGCTGAACAGCCGGATGTAATGGGAAGCGAAGCCCTGCCTTGATGGCCGCCTCGTAGCAGCCAAAGCAGGCGCTATCATAACTGGAACCAGCCGGCCAGACGACTGTGTCTTCTGGATCCGGCACAAACACTAGAAAGTCGGGGCCCATGGTGTGGTTTGCAATAAAGCTCTCCACTTTCTCTTGCTTGCCGGCCCGTGCAGTAGTAGGGGGTATTTAGCTCTCGGTAAGAGGCGGATGGCTCCGCCCAATTGTCCCCCTTCTCAACTGCGTTAGAAAGTCTCGCCTCTTGCAGGCGGCTGTTTTTCTCTTCTGTACTCAAAGAAGCATGGCCAGAAGAGCTTGACTCGGAATCGTCCTCTGACGAGTCCGAAGAGGACGACTCTCCCCTCTCCCGGAGGGGCCCGCCTCCTCTCTTTGAAAAGGAGCAGATTTGTTAACTGTTAAATGGGAGGGGTCACCATGACTCCTCCCTCAGAATTGCCGGCTTTCAGGCCGCCTTGTTTCACTTCCACATCTGGCGCCTGGTCAGATGTTTCACTAAGCGGCACCTGTGGGAGGAGCCGTCTGAATTTGAGATCCTAGCAGTCTTTTTCGTTCTGGCCATCCTGCTCTGCATAGACACAGATACAGTCGGACTTTGTATAAAGGGCAAAGATGGGTCCAGAAAAGGGCAGGCGGCACTCCTAGTCCTAGATTCAGCCGTCCCCGGTGACCGGCTGATCACTAACCTAGGTCGTGTCGTGTGCTTCCGTGGTGCCATTTCAAAAAATAAAAAGAAAATTAAGAGTAAGAGAACTGACAGTTACCTGAACGAGTGACGGTTGATGAAGTTCTGAAAATCCTGTGCAGTCGGCTTGTCAGAACAGGCGGTAGGCAGAAAAGGTCCGAAATGTCAGAGCAAGTTCAGGGGTCCGCATGTTCTCAAAAAGTTCTCAAAGTGTGAAAATGACTCAAGACAATCCTCCCTTATATAGGCGAAGTGAGAAGGCGAAGGGTCACTTCCAGAATTCATAATTTGGGCAGGAGAATCTCTCAGCCTTTCGCCGACTGACACCTGTAGCAGGCCGTCGCCTGTTACAGTGCGACACCTGTCACAGGTAACACGTGACCAGTCACGTGCCACCTGTGAGGGGCAAATGATTAGGGGATTTTGCTCCCACCAATCAGAATGCGCCACGTGGGCCAATCAGGTCCTGCCAAGTGTCCCCCAGTTGGAACTGTCAGGGCTTGCCACGTGGCACGCGCTTATTCGTCCACCTTGGACCTATTATGTCATGACATGTGGCATACTCCATGCCTAATGGAGAACCCGGCCACCCAGGCCCAACTTCCGAGGGAAGCCCAATCAGCCCTAGGTTAACCTAAACCTAGGATGGGCACGTTTCCCAAGGTTATAAATACCTCCCTTAATCCTCATTAAGGGGGATTACGAAAACGAGAACGGAAAAAAACACATTAATTACACACAGTAATAATCGGTTGATCTCGCTAACAAAGCAGATTACCTACATTAAACACTCTCACCTAGAGAGACCCAATCACTTTAATTTCCGCATTAATTACTCCTTAATCAAGTACTAACTTGACCGTTGGAGGCGGAGCTCCCAGGAGTCTCCGTTATTTGCAGGTACAGGCGTCCGGTTCCAGTCTCGGAATTGTAACTCTCCCGTAGGACATCAGAAAACCCGAAACACTCTTCATGGCTGTTAAAAAATTAAAGCCCTACTCTTTGGCACATGCAGTCGTCGTGTATACAGACCAACCTATCAAGCGGTTACTGACCATTATGGAGTCGTCAGGCCGAATGATCAAATGTGCCATAGAAATTCAGAGCCTCGAAGTTACTTTCGAGCCTAGAAAAGCAGTGAAGGGGCAAGCCTTTGCTGACTTTATATGTGGACGGAAGCTCTACTTCAAATGGTTGTGGAGCAGGCGTCATATGTCAGTTGCCGGAGGGCGACAAGTACGAGTATGTTCTACGCTTCAGTTTTCAGGCCTCAAACAATGAGGCAGAATATGAAGCTTTACTAGCCGGAATCCGCATGTGCAAGGCGGCATGGGCAAGAAAAATAGACGCCTGTTCCGATTCACAATTGATAGTGAGTCAGTACAATGGCGAATACGAAGCAACCCATCCGGCCATGATCAAGTATTTACAAGCGGTCCGACAAGCAGTCGGCTCCCTTGAGGATTTCCATCTGATCCAAGTGCCGAGATCAGAAAACAACCAAGCGGATGCACTGTCAAAATTAGCATCATCCGCCTCCTCTGATACTCCTCGAACTGTTTTTTGGGAAGTAATGGAGAAGAGAAGCATCGAGGAAGACCCTATTGGAATCCTAGACAAAAGCTCAACCTGGATGAAATCCAATCAGGGCATATCTGGCAAATGGTACCCTGCCGGATGATCATCAACAGGCGGCAGCACTGAAAAAACGAGCAACCAGTTTTGAAATAATAAAGGGAGAACTTCACAAAAGGGGGTACCTTCAACCCTTCTTAAAGTGTGTTACTCCAGAAAAGGGACGAGAGATACTAGACGATCTTCACTCTGGTTACTGTGCTTCCCATATAGGCGGTAGGAAGCTTGCTCAACGGGCAAGGCGGTAGGGCTACTTTTGGCCTACTTTAGAAGCAGATGCAATGGAGATGGTGAAAAAATGTGACAAGTGCCAAAGGTTTGGCAAGCTAATTCACCGTCCGGCTACTGACCTCACTACCATTCATAGCCCACTACCGTTTGCTAAGTGGGGCATGGATATTCTGGGTCCATATACGCCTGCTACAGGCGGAAGGAGGTACATACTTGTTGCCGTCGACTACTTCACTAAATGGGTAGAGGCGGAGGCTGTAAAGGGAATCAAGACGAAGGATGTAATTTCATTCATTAGGAAAAATGTCATCACTCGGTTCGGGGTTCCCAAGTCTATGGTTTTTGATAATGGTCCCCAATTTGAGACGCCTGTTCTCAAAAGCCGGTTGGGTGACCAAGGAATTGCACACTACTTTGCATCTGTCGGCCGTCCACAAGCAAACGGCCAGGTAGAAGCCTTTAATAAAATCATCTCAGACGGTCTCAAGAAAAAGATTGAACGAGCAGGCGGCCTATGGGCGGATGAATTACCACATGTTCTCTGGGCCATTAGGACGACTGAAAAAGGGGCGACTGGAGAAACTCCATTCCTCCTAACTTATGGTGCGGAAGCAGTTCTTCCAATAGAACACTACGAGCCGACTCTTCGAGTAATGCTATATGACGAAGAGGCAAACTAGGAAGCCATGCGCCTGGCATTAGACTCACTTCCTGAAAGGAGGGGCAATGCTGTCTTGCGCCATGAAATTTACCGCCTGAGAATGACTAGATCATATAACAAAAAAGTACACAGGCATCCACTCAAAGTGGGGGACTTTGTACTTAGAAAAATGGAAGCAGTTGGTAGGGCTAATGAGTCTTGCAAACTAACTCCCAACTGGGAAGGACCCTACCGAATCTGTGAAGAGGTCAGGGACGGTACCTACCGTCTGAGAACACCAGACGGACAACCGTTGCCTTGAACTTGGAATGTAGATAATTTTAAGAAATATTTCTTTTGAATGATGTAAATAGTCAAGGGCTACTTAATAAAAGTTTGCGTACTTAATATTCAATTTTGTACTAAGAGGGGCACGCCTACTAACAAACAGTCGGCTACTCTCCATGTTTAATTTTCTCTTCAAAGGGGCATGCCGTCTGTACCTTTACAGTCGGCTACTCTCCATTGAGTATTTTACTCTATCTTCAGAGGGGCATGCCGTCTGTACCTTTACAGTCGGCTACTCTCCATAGAGTATTTTACTTTCAGAGGGGCATGCCGTCTGTACCTTTACAGTCGGCTACTCTCCATAGAGTATTTTACTTTCAGAAGGGGGCATGCCGTCTGTACCTTTAAAGTCGGCTACTCTCCATAGAGTATTTTACTCTATCTTCAGAGGGGCATGCCGTCTGTACCTTTACAGTCGACTACTCTCCATTAAGTTTTTTACTCTCCATAGGGGCATCCCGTCTAGACATATAGTCGGCTACTCTCCATAAAAGAGGGCCGACTGGTTCAAAACACACGGCCACCTCCTTAACTAAAAATGATCAGGGCCTAGCCGACCCTGTGTCTAACAGGCGGCTACCCTCCTTTTACTTAGCACCTACGTTCACCAAGAACTAACCAAGGCCACAGGCCGAATGATCAGACCAGGCGCCAAGCCAACTGATCAAATCTTCAAAACTAATACGACCTGTTCCAACATCATAGAAGGCGTCCGGCGGCATCCCTCCGGATGAAATTCATCGCAGAGAGCAGCTCCCTTTTAGATGGAACATTGCTCTATAAACTAATTACACGACACCTATACGACTGTCCCCAAGGGCAACCACGTAGCCGTTTTTGAGACAAGGATAACTCTATCACTAACCAAACTAGTGGTAGCAGTTGACATCTGAGTCAGATGACCGCCTGTATTACTTGGGATAAATGCAGGGGGTACCTCTTGAGTTAATAGCCAACAAAAATTGGCGAATCAAAAGGTTCAGTCGGCCTCCGCCGCCTGGTACCTTTACTACTCAAGCAGGAGTGACGACGACTGAGTAACACCAAAGTTAACTCATAGTCACTCTCTTAAACTTAGTATGGAGCCTAAAAGGTATGAGTCGTCCGCCTGTTTTTAGCAAACAGGGGCTCTCAACTACTACTCCTGCTAGGTTAACAACCTATGAGTTAAAAGCCAACAAACATTGGCGAATAAAGGGGAACAACCGGTACCCACCGCTTGATACCTCTACTACTCAGTTACTTGGCGACTAGGTAACAATCATGTTTACTTGGTCAAACCACTTTCCTACTTGGTTAATTTTACAAATGACAGAACCGCCTGCCTAAAGGGGATCCAGTCTTTAAAATGGTTCGAATACCGATTGGATAAATGGCCGACTGATCGTCTAGCCTGGAAACAGACAACTAGTCGTCCAGGGGCATAGGCGGCGTGACTAACTATCTGTACCTGTCTGCAACTATCGGCCATGTAAAACAGTCGGTATAGTGTACAATTGGATATCAGAATATTCAATACTTTAACAAATTTGAAGCAAAACAAAAAATTCATTTAAAAGAAGCCGGTCATTAAAGACCGGCAAAATATTCAAAGCCCCGGCCCCCTGGCCGGGTAAATACAAAACAAACGGCACGCAGGCCGTGGAAAGAAGACATAAAACTTAAGAAGGGGGCAGATCTTCAATATTAGCAGCTGCCGCCTGGTCAGCACTCTTCTTGCTGGACTCGGCTTCAGCTGCATCCTTTTTTGATGCATTACCCCCAAGCGGCACAAGCGCCACTACCGGCTCCTCCTCCTCCAACGCCTCCTCCAACGCCTCTTCCTCAGCAGCCGCCAGGATCTCTTGATTATATATCAGAACACTGGCGGTACGTTTTTTCCCATGAGGGAAAGTCGGCATTGGGGAAGAGGCGGCCCCAAGTCATGCGCTGGATTTGAGCAGAGTCTTTCATCATCTCCCGGACCAGCTCTTTCTTTTCTTGCTCGGCCTTTTCCGAGAGCTCCTAAGTAAGACTCTTCTCATGGGTCACCAGGCGTACCTTTACGCTCGCCAAGGATTTCTCCAAGGTTTCGTATGAGGACATCTTTTGGCGAAGAGGTCTCAGCTCGGCCTTGAGATTGTTGATGGTCGCCTCCAGCTCGCTATTCCTCTTCTGGGCCGCCTCTAACTGAGCCCGGATAGCGGCGGTAGCCTGCGCCTGATAATAAAGAATATCAATGGTCAGAACTTCATTTTGGGATATTTGAAAACATTGCCTTATCACAGTCAGAGGCGGCCATAGCTTTTGCAGCCTTTACCTCTTTGTTCCTCCGGTCAAGCGGCTTGCGAAGGCCGTTCACTCGGAGCAGGGCCTAAGTAAAAAGGGGAACAGGCGTCAGTTTCCAAACAAAAAAGAAAAAAGGCGTCCTGGAATTCAAATACTCAAAAATATGCTAAGTATACCTCAGCAAGGACCCCTGCAATCCCGTCTAGGTCAAGGGTGCCGACACCCCTGACCGCCTCCCTTTCAGCTGGAGGAACGGCCTTGATCATAGACTTGGCCACCTCGACCAAGTAAGGCCCCTGAGGGCCGGCTGCATCAAGCATAAACAAACGGATTAGACCTAGTAAAAAAGGGAGCAAGTCTAAAATTTACAAGGACAACTTCATACTTCTAGGCGGCCCAGCTGGAGTTTAAGAAGAAGTGGCCGGCTGTTTCTCAGCCGCCGCATGTTTCCTGGCAGAACCAGGAGAGCTCGCAACAGTCGTCCTCCGGGCGTTGGGGTCCGACTGTTGGGAAGAAGAAGCTCTTGGAGCGCCCGTCTAAAAAAGAAGAAGTCAGTATATGCATAAACACAACTCCAAAAAGAGGGTGAAAGGTTCGAAGCCCACCAAGGGTGCCCCCTTGTTGGGGGAGTCGGTTGAAGCTTGTTGCATGATGGAGGCCCGCAACATGGCCGCCGCAGTCTTGGAGGCGGTAATTTTGTTCATGGCGTCCGCTGCAAAAACAAATAGCAAAGTTAATAAAAGTCATAACAAGAAATGCATGGAACAACAGAGTATTCGACAGGCCGGCTACCTCTTGAGCACCGACTGCTGAGGCCACAGGCGGCCAAAAAGTACTCGTCGTAGAGCCATTTGAAGCTCGGGACGCAGTGCAGGGGTACTTGATCTCGTACCCCTGAAGTAGAGTTCACCTTCGACTCTAATTTGAAGAGTCCTTTATCTAGGATCTCTTTCTTAGCCTTGGGGGGAACCGGCGGCATGCTGCGGCCGCCTGCAAGAAGGGGCGGATTCCTGTTTCACCTGTTGAAGCGCTTGTTCAGCTCGGTGTCTGAACTCTCAATGACGAGGAAGGTGCTCCGCCAGTCCTTCCATTTGTTTGCTTTACCTCTCGTCATGAGGTAGCCCCTGTGGCTCGTCAATTGATACCAGCCGGTACCGCCTGCCTTAGGGGTCCGGAGGGGCCCGCCTCCTCTACTTTAAAAAGAGCAGGAGAGAATGAAGAATTGTCAACTGTAAAAAGGGAAGGGGTCACTTTGACTCCTCCCTCAGAACTGCCGGCTTTCAAGCCCCTTTGTTTCACTTCCGCATCTTGCGCCTGGTCAGATGTTTCACTAATCGGCACCCTGTTGGAAGAGCCGTCTGAATTAGAGATCCTGGCAGTCTTTTTTGTTCTGGCCATCATGCTCTACATAGACACAGATACAGTCGGACTTTGTATAAAGGGCAAAGATGGGTCCAGAAAAGGGCAGGCGACACTCCTAGTCCTAGATTCAGCCGTCCCCGGTGACCGGCTGATCACTAACCTAGGTCGTGTCGTGTGCTTCTGTGGTGCCATTTCAAAAAAGAATAAAGAGAAAATTAAGAGTAAGAGAACCGACGGTTACCTGAACGAGTGACGGTTGATAAAGTTCTGAAAATCCTCTGCAGTCGGCTTGTCAGAGCAGGCGGTAGGCAGAAAGGGTCCAAAATGTCAGAGCAAGTTTAGGGGTCCGAATGTTCTCTCACAAATTTCTCAAGTGTGAAAATGACTGAAGTCAACACTCCCTTATATAGGCGAAGTGAGAAGGCGAAGGGTCACTTCCAAAATTCATAATTTGGGCGGGAGAATCTCTCAGCCTTTCGTCGACTGACACCTGTGAGGGGCAAATGATTAGGGGATTTTGCTCCCACCAATCGGAATGCGCCACGTGGGCCAATCACGTCCTGTCAAGTGTCCCCCAGTTGGAACTGTCAGGGCTTGCCACGTGGCACACGCTTATTCGTCCACCTTGGACCTATTATGTCATGACACGTGGCATACTCCATGCCTAATGGAGAAGCTGGCCACCCAGGCCCAACTTCCGAGGGAAGCCCAATCAGCCCTAGATTAACCTAAACCTAGGATTGGCACGTTTCCCAAGGTTATAAATACCTCCCTTAATCCTCATTAAGGGGGATTACATGAATAACAGGCTGATCACGCTAAAAAAGCATATTACCTACATTAAACACTCTCACCTAGAGAGACCCAATCACTTTATTTTCCGCATTAATTACTCCTTAATCAAGTACTAACTTGACCGTTGGAGGCGGAGCTCCCACCACCAGGAGTCTCCGTGGTCTTGCAGGTACAGGCGTCCGGTTCCAGTCTCGGAATTGTAACTCTCCCGCAGGACATCAGAAACCCCGAAACAAGAGTCAAAAACTTTCAAACAAAGCTAATTAAATCAAATAAAAGTCAAATACATTCTACAAAGCTAATTAAATCAAATGAAAGTCAAACACATTCAAACAAAGCTAATTGAATCAAATGAAAGTCAAATACATTCAAACAAAGCTAATTGGATCAAATGAAAGTCAAACATATTCAAACAAAGCTAATTGAATCAAATGAAAGTCAAACATATTCAAACAAAGCTATTTTAATCAAATGAATGTCAAATACGTTCAACAAAGCTAATTGTATCAAATGAAAGTCAAACACATTCAAATAAAGCTATTTGAATCAAATGAAAGTCAAACGCATTTAAACAAAGTTATTTAAATCAAATGAAAGTAAAATGCATTCTACAAAGCTAATTGAATCAAATGAAAGTTAAACACATTCAAACAAAATTATTTGAATCAAATGAGAGTCAAATACATTCAAACAAAGCTAATTAAATCAAATAAAAGTCACACACATTAAAACAAAGCTAATTGAATCAAATGAAAGTCAAATACATTCAACAAAGCTAATAGAATCAAATGAAAGTCAAACACATTCAAACACAGCAAATTGAATCAAATGAAAGTCAAACACATTCAAACTAAGCTATTTTAATCAAATGAAAGTCGAATACATTCTACAAAGCTAATAGAATCAAATAAAAGTCAAACACATTCAAACAAAGCTATTTGAATCAAATAAGAGTCAAACACGTTCAAACAAAGCTAATTAAATCAAATAAAAGTCAAATACATTCTACAAAGCTAATTGAATCAAATAAAAGTCAAACACATTCAAACAAAGCCTTTTAAATCAAATAAAAGTCAAACACATTCAAAAAAATCTTTTTAATTTAAATGAAAGTCAAACACATTCAAACAAAGCTATATAAATCAAATGAAAGTGAAATGCAATCTACAAAGCAAATTGAATCAAATGAAATTCACTCACATTCAAACAAAGCTATTTGAATCAAATGAAAGTCAAATACATTTTACAAAGCTAATTGAATCAAATGAAACTCAAACACATTCAAACAAAGCTATTTGAATCAAATGAGAGTCAAACATGTTCAAACAAAGCTAATTAAATCAAATAAAAGTCAAATAAATTCTACAAAGCTAATTGAATAAAATGAAAGTTAAAAACATTCAAACAAAGATATTTGAATCAAATGAAAGTCAAATACATTCTACTAAGGTAATTGGATCAAATGAAAGTCAAACACATTCAAACAAAGCTATTTGAATCAAATGAAAGTCAAATACGTTCTACAAAGCTAATTGAATGAAATAAAAGTGAAACACATTCAAACAAAGTTATTTGAATTAAATGAGAGTCAAAAACGTTCAAACAAAGCTAATTAAATCAAATAAAAGTCAAATACATTCTACAAAGCTACTTAAATCAAATGTAAGTCAAACACATTCAAACAAAGCTAATTGAGTCAAATGAAAGTCAAATACATTCAAACAAAGCTAATTGAATCAAATGAAAGTCAAACATATTCAAACAAAGCTAATTGAATCAAATGAAAGTTAAACATATTCAAACAAAGCTAATTGAATCAAATGAAAGTCAAACATATTCAAACAAAGCTATTTTAATCAAATGAATGTCAAATACGTTCAACAAAGCTAATTGTATAAAATGAAAGTCAAACACATTCAAATAAAGCTATTTGAATCAAATGAAAGTCAAACGCATTCAAACAAAGTTATTTAAATCAAATGAAAGTGAAATGCATTCTACAAAGCTAATTGATTCAAATGAAAGTTAAACACATTCAAACAAAGCTATTTGAATCAAATGAGAGTCAAATACATTCAAACAAAGCTAATTAAATCAAATAAAAGTCAAACACATTAAAACAAAGCTAATTGAATCAAATGAAAGTCAAATACATTAAACAAAGCTAGTAGAATCAAATGAAAGTCAAACACATTCAAACAAAGCAAATTGAATCAAATGAAAGTCAAACACATTCAAACAAAGCTATTTTAATCAAATGAAAGTCAAACACATTCAAACAAAGCTATTTTAATCAAATGAAAGTCGAATACATTCTACAAAGCTAATCGAATCAAATAAAAGTCAAACACATTCAAACAAAGCTATTTGAATCAAATGAGAGTCAAACACGTTCAAACAAAGCTAATTAAATCAAATAAAAGTCAAATACATTCTACAAAGCTAATTGAATCAAATAAAAGTCAAACACATTCAAACAAAGCCTTTTAAATCAAATAAAAGTCAAACACATTCAAAAAAAGCTTTTTAATTTAAATGAAAGTCAAACACATTCAAACAAAGCTATATAAATCAAATGAAAGTGAAATGCAATCTACAAAGCAAATTGAATCAAATGAAATTCAATCACATTCAAACAAAGCTATTTATGTCAAATGAAAGTCAAATACATTCTACAAAGCTAATTGAATCAAATGAAACTCAAACACATTCAAACAAAGCTATTTGAATCAAATGAGAGTCAAACATGTTTAAACAAAGCTAATTAAATCAAATAAAAGTCAAATACATTCTACAAAGCTAATTGAATCAAATGAAAGTCAAAAACATTCAAACAAAGATATTTGAATCAAATGAAAGTCAAATACATTCTACTAAGCTAATTGGATCAAATGAAAGTCAAACACATTCAAACAAAGCTCTTTGAATCAAATGAAAGTCAAATACGTTCTACAAAGCTAATTGAATCAAATAAAAGTGAAACACGTTCAAACAAAGATATTTAAATTAAATGAGAGTCAAAAACTTTCAAACAAAGCTAATTAAATCAAATAAAAGTCAAATACATTCAACAAAGCTAATAGAATCAAATGAAAGTCAAACACTTTCAAACAAAGCAAATTGAATCAAATGAAAGTCAAACACATTCAAACAAAGATATTTGAATCAAATGAAAGTCAAATACATTCTACTAAGCTAATTGGATCAAATGAAAGTCAAACACAGTCAAACAAAGTTATTTGATTCAAATGAAAGTCAAATACATTCTACAAAGCTAATTAAATCAAATAAAAGTCAAATACATTCTTCAAAGCTAATTAAATCAAATAAAAGTCAAATACATTCAACAAAGCTAATAGAATCAAATGAAAGTCAAACACTTTCAAACAAAGCAAATTGAATCAAATGAAAGTCAAACACATTCAAACAAAGCCATTTTAATTAAATGAATGTCAAATACATTCTACAAAGCTAATTGAATCAAATGAAAGTCAAACACATTCAAATAAAGCTATTTGAATCAAATGAAAGTCAAATACATTCTACAAAGCTAATTGAATCAAATGAAAGTCAAACACATTCAAACAAAGCTATTTGAATCAAATGAAAGTCAAATAAATTCAAACAAAGCTAATTTAATCAAATAAAAGTAAAATACATTCTACAAAGCTAATTGCATCAAATGAAAGTCAAACACATTCAAACAAAGCCTTTTAAATCAAATTAAAGTCAAAGACATTCAAAAAAAGCTTTTTAATTTAAATGATAGTCAAACACATTTAAACAAAGCTATATAAATCAAATGAAAGTGAAATGCATTCTACAAAGCAAATTGAATTAAATGAAATTTATACACATTCACACAAAGCTATTTGAATCAAATGACAGTCAAATACATTCTACAAAGCTAATTGAATCAAATAAAAGTCAAACACATTCAAACAAAGCTATTTGAAGAAAATGAAAGTCAAATACATTCTACAATGCAAATTGAAACAAATGAAAGTCAAACACAGTCAAACAAAGTTATTTGACTCAAATGAAAGTCAAATACATTATACAAAGCTAATTGAATCAAATGAAAGTCAAACTCATTCAAACAAAGCTAATTGAATCAAATGAAAGTCAAATACATTCTACAAAGCTAATTGAATCAAATGAAAGTCAAACACATTCAAATAAAGCTATTTGAATCAAATGAAAGTCAAACACATTCAAACAAAGCTATTTGAATTAAATGAATGTCAAATACATTCTACAAAGCTAATTGAATCAAATGAAAGTCAAACACATTAAAATAAAGCTATTTGAATCAAATGAAAGTCAAACGCATTGAATCAAAGTTATTTAAATCAAATGAAAGTGAAATGCATTCTACAAAGCTAATTGAATCAAATGAAAGTTAAACGCATTCAAACAAAGCTATTTGAATCAAATGAGAGTCAAATACATTCTACAAAGCTAATTGAATCAAATGAAAGTCAAACTCATTCAAACAAAGCTAATTGAATCAAATGAAAGTCAAATACATTCTACAAAGCTAATTGAATCATATAAAAGTCAAATGCATTCAAACAAAGATAATTGAACCAAATGGAAGACAAATACATTCTACAAAGCTAATTGAATTAAATTAAAGTCAAACACATTCAAAACAAGCTAATTGAATTTAACGAAAGTCAAACACATTCAAACAAAGCTTTCAAATCAAGTGAAAGTCAAATACATTCTACAAAGCTAAATGAAACAAATGAAAGTCCAACACATTCAAACAAAGCTATTTGAATCAAATGAAAGTCAAATACATTCTACTAAGCTAATACACTCAAATGAAAGTCAAACACATTCAAACAAAGCTAATTGAATCAAATGAAAGTCAAGCACATTCAAACAAAGCTACTTTAATCGAATGAAAGTCAATTACATTCTACAAAGCTAATTGAATCAAATGAATGTCAAACACATTCAAACAAAGCTATTTGAAGAAAATGAAAGTCAAATACATTCTACAATGCAAATTGAAACAAATGAAAGTCAAACACAGTCAAACAAAGTTATTTGACTCAAATGAAAGTCAAATACATTATACAAAGCTAATTGAATCAAATGAAAGTCAAACTCATTCAAACAAAGCTAATTGAATCAAACGAAAGTCAAATACATTCTACAAAGCTAATTGAATCAAATGAAAGTCAAACACATTCAAATAAAGCTATTTGAATCAAATGAAAGTCAAACACATTCAAACGAAGCTATTTTAATTAAATGAATGTCAAATACATTCTACAAAGCTAATTGAATCAAATTAAAGTCAAACACATTAAAATAAAGCTATTTGAATCAAATGAAAGTCAAACGCATTGAAACAAAGTTATTTAAATCAAATGAAAGTGAAATGCATTCTACAAAGCTAATTGAATCAAACGAAAGTTAAACGCATTCAAACAAAGCTATTTGAATCAAATGAGAGTCAAATACATTCTACAAAGCTAATTGAATCAAATGAAAGTCAAACTCATTCAAACAAAGCTAATTGAATCAAATGAAAGTCAAATACATTCTACAAAGCTAATGGAATCATATAAAAGTCAAATGCATTCAAACAAAGCTAATTGAATCAAATGGAAGTCAAATACATTCTACAAAGCTAATTGAATTAAATTAAAGTCAAACACATTCAAAACAAGCTAATTGAATTTAACGAAAGTCAAACACATTCAAACAAAGCTTTCGAATCAAGTGAAAGTCAAATACATTCTACAAAGCTAATTGAAACAAATGAAAGTCATACACATTCAAACAAAGCTATTTGAATCAAATGAAAGTCAAATACATTCTACTAAGCTAATTGAATCAAATGAAAGTCAAACACAGTCAAACAAAGTTATTTGATTCAAATGAAAGTCAAATACATTCTACAAAGCTAATTAAATCAAATAAAAGTCAAATACATTCTACAAAGCTAATTGAATCATATAAAAGTCAAATGCATTCAAACAAAGCTAATTGAATCAAATGGAAGACAAATACATTCTACAAAGCTAATTGAATTAAATTAAAGTCAAACACATTCAAAACAAGCTAATTGAATTTAAAGAAAGTCAAACACATTCAAACAAAGCTTTCGAATCAAGTGAAAGTCAAATACATTCTACAAAGCTAATTGAAACAAATGAAAGTCAAACACATTCAAACAAAGCTATTTGAATCAAATGAAAGTCAAATACATTCTACTAAGCTAATAGACTCAAATGAAAGTCAAACACATTCAAACAAAGCTAATTGAAACAAATGAAAGTCAAGCACATTCAAACAAAGCTACTTTAATCGAATGAAAGTCAATTACATTCTACAAAGCTAATTCAATCAAATGAAAGTCAAACACATTCAAACAAAGCTAATTGAATCAAATGAAAGTAAAACACATTCAAACAAAGCTATTTGAAGAAAATGAAAGTCAAATACATTCTACAAAGCAAATTGAATCAAATGAAAGTCAAACATAGTCAAACAAAGTTATTTGATTCAAATGAAAGTCAAATACATTCTACAAAGCTAATTGAATCAAATGAAAGTCAAACACATTCAAACAAAGCTAATTAAATCAAATAAAAGTCAAATACATTCTACAAAGCTAATCGAATCATATAAAAGTCAAATACATTCAAACAAAGCTAATTGAATCAAATGGAAGTCAAATACATTCTACAAAGCTAATTGAATTAAATTAAAGTCAAACACATTCAAAACAAGCTAATTGAATTTAACGAAAGTCAAACACATTCAAACAAAGCTTTCGAATCAAGTGAAAGTCAAATACATTCTACAAAGCTAATTGAAACAAATGAAAGTCAAACACATTTAAACAAAGCTATTTGAATCAAATGAAAGTCAAATACATTCTACTAAGCTAATTGAATCAAATGATAGTCAAACACAGTCAAACAAAGTTATTTAATTCAAATGAAAGTCAAATACATTCTACAAAGCTAATTGAATCAAATGAAAGTCAAACACATTCAAACAAAGCTAATTAAATCAAATAAAAGTCAAATACATTCTACAAAGCTAATTGAATCATATAAAAGTCAAATGCATTCAAACAAAGATAATTGAACCAAATGGAAGACAAATACATTCTACAAAGCTAATTGAATTAAATTAAAGTCAAACACATTCAAAACAAGCTAATTGAATTTAAAGAAAGTCAAACACATTCAAACAAAGCTTTCGAATCAAGTGAAAGTCAAATACATTCTACAAAGCTAATTGAAACAAATGAAAGTCAAACACATTCAAACAAAGCTATTTGAATCAAATGAAAGTCAAATACATTCTACTAAGCTAATAGACTCAAATGAAAGTCAAACACATTCAAGCAAAGCTAATTGAATCAAATGAAAGTCAAGCACATTCAAACAAAGCTACTTTAATCGAATGAAAGTCAATTACATTCTACAAAGCTAATTGAATCAAATGAAAGTCAAACACATTCAAACAAAGCTAATTGAATCAAATGAAAGTCAAACACATTCAAACAAAGCTATTTGAAGAAAATGAAAGTCAAATACATTCTACAAAGCAAATTGAATCAAATGAAAGTCAAACATAGTCAAACAAAGTTATTTGATTCAAATGAAAGTCAAATACATTCTACAAAGCTAATTGAATCAAATGAAAGTCAAAAGCATTCAAACAAAGCTAATTAAATCAAATAAAAGTCAAATACATTCTACAAAGCTAATTGAATCATATAAAAGTCAAATACATTCAAACAAAGCTAATTGAATCAAATGGAAGTCAAATACATTCTACAAAGCTAATTGAATTAAATTAAAGTCAAACACATTCAAAACAAGCTAATTGAATTTAACGAAAGTCAAACACATTCAAACAAAGCTTTCGAATCAAGTGAAAGTCAAATACATTCTACAAAGCTAATTGAAACAAATGAAAGTCAAACACATTCAAACAAAGCTATTTGAATCAAATGAAAGTCAAATACATTCTACTAAGCTAATTGAATCAAATGATAGTCAAACACAGTCAAACAAAGTTATTTAATTCAAATGAAAGTCAAATACATTCTACAAAGCTAATTGAATCAAATGAAAGTCAAACACATTCAAACAAAGCTAATTAAATCAAATAAAAGTCAAATACATTCTACAAAGCTAATTGAATCATATAAAAGTCAAATGCATTCAAACAAAGATAATTGAACCAAATGGAAGACAAATACATTCTACAAAGCTAATTGAATTAAATTAAAGTCAAACACATTCAAAACAAGCTAATTGAATTTAAAGAAAGTCAAACACATTCAAACAAAGCTTTCGAATCAAGTGAAAGTCAAACACATTCAAACAAAGGTATTTTAATTAAATGAATGTAAAATACATTCTACAAAGCTAATTGAAACAAATGAAAGTCAAACACATTCAAACAAAGCTATTTGAATCAAATGAAAGTCAAATACATTCTACTAAGCTAATAGACTCAAATGAAAGTCAAACAC
This sequence comes from Chenopodium quinoa, assembly GCF_001683475.1. NCBI lineage: Eukaryota > Viridiplantae > Streptophyta > Magnoliopsida > Caryophyllales > Amaranthaceae > Chenopodium > Chenopodium quinoa. The sequence continues at coordinate 26,321 of NW_018745674.1, forward strand.
ATTCAAGCAAAGCTAATTGAATCAAATGAAAGTCAAGCACATTCAAACAAAGCTACTTTAATCGAATGAAAGTCAATTACATTCTACAAAGCTAATTGAATCAAATGAAAGTCAAACACATTCAAACAAAGCTAATTGAATCAAATGAAAGTCAAACACATTTAAACAAAGCTATTTGAAGAAAATGAAAGTCAAATACATTCTACAAAGCAAATTGAATCAAATGAAAGTCAAACATAGTCAAAAAAAAAAAGTTATTTGATTCAAATGAAAGTCAAATACATTCTACAAAGCTAATTGAATCAAATGAAAGTCAAAAGCATTCAAACAAAGCTAATTAAATCAAATAAAAGTCAAATACATTCTACAAAGCTAATTGAATCATATAAAAGTCAAATACATTCAAACAAAGCTAATTGAATCAAATGGAAGTCAAATACATTCTACAAAGCTAATTGAATTAAATTAAAGTCAAACACATTCAAAACAAGCTAATTGAATTTAACGAAAGTCAAACACATTCAAACAAAGCTTTCGAATCAAGTGAAAGTCAAATACATTCTACAAAGCTAATTGAAACAAATGAAAGTCAAACACATTCAAACAAAGCTATTTGAATCAAATGAAAGTCAAATACATTCTACTAAGCTAATTGAATCAAATGAAAGTTAAACACAGTCAAACAAAGTTATTTAATTCAAATGAAAGTCAAATACATACTACAAAGCTAATTGAATCAAATGAAAGTCAAACACATTCAAACAAAGCTAATTAAATCAAATAAAAGTCAAATACATTCTACAAAGCTAATTGAATCATATAAAAGTCAAATGCATTCAAACAATGCTAATTGAATAAAATGGAAGACAAATACATTCTACAAAGCTAATTGAATTAAATTAAAGTCAAACACATTCAAAACAAGCTAATTGAATTTAAAGAAAGTCAAACACATTCAAACAAAGCTTTCGAATCAAGTGAAAGTCAAATACATTCTACAAAGCTAATTGAAACAAATGAAAGTCAAACACATTCAAACAAAGCTATTTGAATCAAATGAAAGTCAAATACATTCTACTAAGCTAATTGAATCAAATGAAAGTCAAACACATTCAAACAAAGCTATTTGAATCAAATGACAGTCAAATACATTCTACAAAGCTAATTGTATCAAATGAAAGTCAAACACATTCAAACAAAGCTAATTGAATCAAATGAAAGTCAAAGACATTCAAACAAAGCTAATTGAATCAAATGAAAGTCAAACACATTCAAACAAAGCTATTTGAATCAAATAAAAGTCAAATACATTATACAAAGCTAATTGAATCAAATGAAAGTCAAACACATTCAAACAAAGCTAATTGAATCAACTGAAAGTCAAATACATTCAACAAAGCAAATTGAATCAAATGAAAGTCAAACACATTCAACTAAAGCTAATTGAATCAAATGAAAGTCAAACATATTCAAACAAAGCTATTTTAATCAAATGAATGTCAAATACGTTCAACAAAGCTAATTGTATCAAATGAAAGTCAAACACATTCAAATAAAGCTATTTGAATCAAATGAAAGTCAAACACATTCAAACAAAGTTATTTAAATCAAATGAAAGTGAAATGCATTCTACAAAGATAATTGAATCAAATGAAAGTTAAACGCATTCAAACAAAGCTATTTGAATCAAAGAGTCAAATACATTATACAAAGCTAATTGAATCAAATGAAAGTCAAATTCATTCAACAAAGCTAATTGAATCAAATATAAGTCAAACACATTCAAACAAAGCTAATTGAATCAAATGAAAGTCAAGCACATTCAAACAAAGCTATTTTAATGAAATTAAAGTCAAATACATTCTACAAAGCTAATTGAATCAAATGAAAGTCAAACACATTCAAACAAAGCTATTTGAATAATATAAAAGTCAAACACATTCAAACAAAGCTTTTTGAATCAAATGAAAGTCAAACACATTCAAACAAAGCTAATTGAATCAAATGAAAGTCAAAGACATTCAATCAAAGCTAATTGAATCAAATGAAAGTCAAACACATTCAAACAAAGCTATTTGAATCAAATAAAAGTCAAATACATTCTACAAAGCTAATTGAATCGTATAAAAGTCAAACACATTCAAACAAAGCTAATTGAATCAAATGAAAGTCAAATTCATTCAACAAAGCTAATTGAATCAAATATAAGTCAAACACATTCAAACAAAGCTAATTGAATCAAAAAAAGTCAAGCACATTCAAACAAAGCTATTTTAATGAAATGAAAGTCAAATACATTCTACAAAGCTAATTAAATCAAATTAAAGTCAAACACATTCAAACAAAGCTATTTGAATCAAATGAAAGTCAAACACATTCAAACAAAGCTATTTGAATCAAATGAAAGTCAAACACATTCAAACAAAGCAAATTGAATCATATGAAAGTCAAAGACATTCAAACAAAGCTAATTGAATCAAATGAAAGTCAAACACATTCAAACAAAGCTATTTGAATCAAATAAAAGTCAAATACATTATACAAAGCTAATTGAATCAAATGAAAGTCAAACACATTCAAACAAAGCTAATTGAATCAACTGAAAGTCAAATACATTCAACAAAGCAAATTGAATCAAATGAAAGTCAAACACATTCAAACAAAGCTAATTGAATCAACTGAAAGTCAAATACATTCAACAAAGCAAATTGAATCAAATGAAAGTCAAACACATTCAACTAAAGCTAATTGAATCAAATGAAAGTCAAACATATTCAAACAAAGCTATTTTAATCAAATGAATGTCAAATACGTTCAACAAAGCTAATTGTATCAAATGAAAGTCAAACACATTCAAATAAAGCTATTTGAATCAAATGAAAGTCAAACACATTCAAACAAAGTTATTTAAATCAAATGAAAGTGAAATGCATTCTACAAAGATAATTGAATCAAATGAAAGTTAAACGCATTCAAACAAAGCTATTTGAATCAAATGAGAGTTAAATACATTATACAAAGCTAATTGAATCAAATGAAAGTCAAATTCATTCAACAAAGCTAATTGAATCAAATATAAGTCAAACACATTCAAACAAAGCTAATTGAATCAAATGAAAGTCAAGCACATTCAAACAAAGCTATTTTAATGAAATTAAAGTCAAATACATTCTACAAAGCTAATTGAATCAAATGAAAGTCAAACACATTCAAACAAAGCTATTTGAATAATATAAAAGTCAAACACATTCAAACAAAGCTTTTTGAATCAAATGAAAGTCAAACACATTCAAACAAAGCTAATTGAATCAAATGAAAGTCAAAGACATTCAATCAAAGCTAATTGAATCAAATGAAAGTCAAACACATTCAAACAAAGCTATTTGAATCAAATAAAAGTCAAATACATTCTACAAAGCTAATTGAATCGTATAAAAGTCAAACACATTCAAACAAAGCTAATTGAATCAAATGAAAGTCAAATTCATTCAACAAAGCTAATTGAATCAAATATAAGTCAAACACATTCAAACAAAGCTAATTGAATCAAAAAAAGTCAAGCACATTCAAACAAAGCTATTTTAATGAAATGAAAGTCAAATACATTCTACAAAGCTAATTAAATCAAATTAAAGTCAAACACATTCAAACAAAGCTATTTGAATCAAATGAAAGTCAAACACATTCAAACAAAGCTAATTGTATCAAATGAAAGTCAAACACATTCAAACAAAGCTAATTGAATCAAATGAAAGTCAAAGACATTCAAACAAAGCTAATTGAATCAAATGAAAGTCAAACACATTCAAACAAAGCAAATTGAATCAAATAAAAGTCAAATACATTATACAAAGCTAATTGAATCAAATGAAAGTCAAACACATTCAAACAAAGCTAATTGAATCAACTGAAAGTCAAATACATTCAACAAAGCAAATTGAATCAAATGAAAGTCAAACACATTCAACTAAAGCTAATTGAATCAAATGAAAGTCAAACATATTCAAACAAAGCTATTTTAATCAAATGAATGTCAAATACGTTCAACAAAGCTAATTGTATCAAATGAAAGTCAAACACATTCAAATAAAGCTATTTGAATCAAATGAAAGTCAAACACATTCAAACAAAGTTATTTAAATCAAATGAAAGTGAAATGCATTCTACAAAGATAATTGAATCAAATGAAAGTTAAACGCATTCAAACAAAGCTATTTGAATCAAATGAGAGTTAAATACATTATACAAAGCTAATTGAATCAAATGAAAGTCAAATTCATTCAACAAAGCTAATTGAATCAAATATAAGTCAAACACATTCAAACAAAGCTAATTGAATCAAATGAAAGTCAAGCACATTCAAACAAAGCTATTTTAATGAAATGAAAGTCAAATACATTCTACAAAGCTAATTGAATCAAATGAAAGTCAAACACATTCAAACAAAGCTATTTGAATCAAATGAAAGTCAAACACATTCAAACAAAGCTTTTTGAATCAAATGAAAGTCAAACACATTCAAACAAAGCTAATTGAATCAAATGAAAGTCAAAGACATTCAAACAAAGCTAATTGAATCAAATGAAAGTCAAACACATTCAAACAAAGCTATTTGAATCAAATAAAAGTCAAATACATTCTACAAAGCTAATTGAATCGTATAAAAGTCAAACACATTCAAACAAAGCTAATTGAATCAAATGAAAGTCAAATTCATTCAACAAAGCTAATTGAATCAAATATAAGTCAAACACATTCAAACAAAGCTAATTGAATCAAATGAAAGTCAAGCTGTTGTATATTTGGAGTAACACTCAAAATACACAAGGGATAAACCAAGGGATAGATAAGGCTAAAGAACCAAAGGCTTCTTAGATACAGTCACACCACTAAGAAACGTTTTGGATTCCTAAGATCACAAGCCAACTATTAGCCTAAACTAGCTAACTAAGCAAAGGAAACGAAATTCCAAATCCAAGAATTTCAGGTTTTTGTTTCTAATCCAAGAAACGAATGTAAGACAAGTTTTTTTTGTTCCAAAAAATCTGATTTTTCATTCACATTTGCTTGCTATTTATAGTGAGCAAGCATCTTAAGTACAAGCTAAGTTAAGTGGCTTAAAGCTCACTTGTTACACGTCCAACTAAGTACATATCAGCTTTTTGTAGTCTAGATACATTAATAAAAGAAGCCTTACTTAGCTAGATACATCAAGAGCAAATGGCGGTTTGTAACCTCCAAATTATGAGTGAAATAAAATCAGAAACAAGAGAGTATAACCCCCCCTTGATTCACGCCAATCAAAGCAGCAACTTGGAGTTGTAACGGCTCCCCTTTTCACGCCCAATTCAAACAGCAAGTGAAGTGTAACTCCCCCTTGTTTCAAGCCTTGAATTAAGCTTGAATGTATGTAGACAAGGATGTACTTGGACGCCTCTTGAATGTACCCATTGCTGGCTGAAATAAACGGCCACTTGAAGGCTCATTTTAAAGCTTGTAACTCCTCATTGAAGCTGATTGTAACACCCAAGTTAAAGCCTTAAAATACCTCCAAATTAGTTTCGGATTTTATGCCTTCTTCACAAGCTTAAACGGCTGCTTTTGTGATGCATCTTGATCTTGTACTTGATGTGTGAATGTAACATTACATGTTCAGCTAAAAGAACTAAAGAGCATAACTAATTTGCAAACTTAAAATAAGATTAAAGTTTACAACTTATTCAAAGCATAAAAAGAACTAGAATAAACTAGTTAATAAGAACAACAAGAAATTCAAGGGGTTGAATATCTTGCTGCCCAAGGATAGAATGCATAGCACCAAAACATGATGCTACATCTTGAACCAAAGAAATGTCCATAACCAAGTTGTTAGGCTTGGCTACAACATTCCCCCCTTCTTGAAAAGAGTTTGCCCTCAAACTCGGCAACTCTTCAAACTCATCATAGTAAGGTGATAAATCAGCCACATTAAAGGTGCTAGAAACACCATAGTCTCCGGGCAACTCAACTTTGTAAGCATTATCATTCACCTTTTCAACAATAGCAAATGGACCATCACTACGAGGACTAACCTTGGACCGTCTTTTGGAAGGAAATCTTTCCTTTCGAAGATGAATCCAAACTAAGTCACCGGGCTGAAAACGGACCTCCTTTCTTTTCTTGTCATAGTATGCCTTAGTCTTTGCATTAGTTTGTTCAATTTTGGAACGAACTTGCTCATGCATAGACTTGATTTCTTTTGCGCGCACCTCGGCATCATTGCTGAACTTGTTTGGTGAGGGAATGGGAGTGAGATCAATAGGAGTGCACGGATTGAATCCATACACCACTTCAAAAGGACTCAAACCTGTTGTCTTGCTAGGCACACGATTGTAAGCAAACTCCGCATGAGGAAGCATCTCTTCCCATTGCTTGGGACGTTTAGTAGCCAAAGACCGCAGCAAGGATCCCAAAGTTCTATTAGTCACTTCGGTTTGACCATCTGTTTGAGGATGACTTGAAGTGCTAAAGTTCAATTTCGTGCCCATCTTCCTCCATAATGTAAGCCAAAAATGACTTAGAAATTTTGGATCACGATCACTCACCATGGATTTAGGTACACCATGTAAACGAACAATCTCATTGAAAAACAAGTTAGCAACATGAGTAGCATCATAAGTTGTATGACAAGCAATAAAATGGGCCATTTTAGAAAATCGGTCCACAACAACCATTATAGAATCTTTCTTTCGTTGGGTGATAGGAAGTCCCACAACGAAATCAAGACTAATATCCTCCCATGGTGCTTGCGGAATAGGTAAGGGCAAAAGATAGCCTTGAGGTAGACTATGACTCTTGGCCTTTTGACATGTCACGCATCTTTTCACAATGAACTCCACATCACGGACCAACCTAGGCCAATGAAAGTATTCTTGGATAAGAAGAGTAGTCTTCTCTATGCCAAAGTGTCCCGCCATTCCTCCTTCATGAAACTCTTTGATAAGAGATTCTCTTAGGCTTGATCTTGGAATGCACAACCTGTTTCCTTTGAACAAATAGCCATCTAAAATGTAATAATCTTTGTAAGCATGATTAGAACATTTTAAAAATAAATCACCAAAGTCATGATCATTGTGGTAACTTGCTTTTACATCATCAACACTAATCACCCTTGCTTTGAAAGAATTCAAGAGTGTATATCTCCTTGAAAGCGCATCAGCTCCTTTGTTCATGGCGCCTCTCCTATGCTTGATCACGAAATGAAAAGCTTGCAAATACTCCACCCATTTGGCATGGCGAGGTTGGAGTTTTTGTTGGCTTTGAAGATATTTGAGGGCTTCATGATCCGAATGAAGGATGAACTCCTTGGAAATGAGGTAATGTCTCCAATGGTCCAAAGCACGAACAAGAGCAAAGAACTCCTTATCATAGGTGCTATACTTCCGTTGTGCTTCATTGAGTTTTTCACTAAAGTAGGCAAGGGGACGCCCAACTTGTGACAAAACAGCACCAATACCAACTCCACTAGCATCGCACTCAACTTCAAAAACTTCATCAAAGTTAGGCAAAGCAAGAATAGGTGCACTAGTAAGTTGATGTTTTACCTCATCAAAGGCCTTTTGAGCCTTATCATTCCAAACTAACTTCTGATTTTTAGTTAGTTCCGTGATAGGTGCCATGAGAGTGCTAAAGTTCCGTACAAATCTTCTATAGAAAGAAGCAAGTCCATGAAAGCTTCGAACTTGTTGGACGGTTTGTGGTGTAGGCCACTCACGAATTGCAGCAACTTTCTTTTCATCAACTTCAATGCCTTGTGATGAAACTTTAAAGCCAAGAAAAATAACTTGGGAAGTGAAGAAATGACACTTCTCTAAGTTACCATACAACTTTTCACGTTCAAGGGCTTCAAAAACCTGTTGCAAATGCATAGAATGCTCTTCTTCCTCCCTACTATACACCAAGATATCATCAAAATAAACTACAACAAATTTACCCATGAAAGGTTGCATAACCTGATTCATAAGGCGCATAAATGTGGATGGTGCATTAGACAAACCAAATGGCATCACAAGCCATTCATAGAGGCCCTCCTTTGTCTTGAAAGCGGTTTTCCATTCATCTCCTTCGAAAATTCGAATTTGATGATAGCCACTTCTCAAATCAATTTTAGAGAACACTTTAGAACCATGCAAATCATCAAGTAAATCATTCAACCTTGGAATAGGAAACCGGTACTTGATAGTGATTTTATTGATTGACCTACTATCAACACACATTCTCCATTCTCCATTCTTCTTAGGCACAATCAAAGTAGGACAAGCACATGGACTAAGAGACTTACGAATAAGACCCTTGGATAGTAGTTCTTCCACTTGCCTCCTAATCTCTTCGGTTTCTTTTGGGGTGGTTCTATAGGCTGGTTTGTTTGGGAGCATTGATCCGGGAACAAGATCAATTTTGTGTTGTATGTCACGTTTTGGGGGTAAGCCATGGGGAATGTCTTCGGGGAAAACATGGGAAAAGGTTTTGAGAAGAGGGGTGAGGAGTGGGTGTGGCTCTTCTTGTGACGGTTTGGAAGGGACATCAAGTTGGCTTAAAATGAATGGTTTGTGAGCTTTATACTCATGCAATTCTGATTTTATGAGAGTGGTAAGGTAAGTAGGGGGTGTGGATATGGGGTGATCGTTTTTGAGGTTTAGGGGGGTAAGAAGTATTTTCCGTCCATCCTTAGTGAAGGAATATGTGTTTTTATACCCATCATGCATCACACGCCTATCAAATAACCAAGGTCTACCAAGTAAAATATGACATGCATCCATAGGTATAACATCACACCACAATTCTTCCTCATAAGTTTTACCAATGCTAAATGATAACAAGACTTGTTGTGTTACTTGAATTCCTTTTCCATGATTTAGCCATTGAATCACATAAGGTTTAGGGTGAGGGACGGTTTTTAAGTTTCAGTTTGTCTATCATTACTTGTGAAGCTACATTGGTACAACTACCTCCATCAATAATCATTGTACATACCTTTCCACCAATGGTGCAACGAGTGTGAAAGATTGACTCACGTTGCAAACTTCCTTCTTTGCCAACCATATTGCTAAGTGTGCGTCGAACCACCAAGCATTCTTGCAAATATTGCATTCGTTGCTCCATATCTTCTTTCTCTTGTGCAACCTTATTGACATATTCTTGCCAATTAGGGGGTGGGATGTCGGCCATGGTTTGTGTTTGGGTATGTGTTTGGGGTATTGTGTTTGGGTATTTGTTTGCTAGACCCCCCTCCTTCTAGCGCCAAATGTTGTATATTTGGAGTAACACTCGAAATACACAAGGGATAAACCAAGGGATAGATAAGGCTAAAGAACCAAAGGCTTCTTAGATACAGTCACACCACTAAGAAACGTTTTGGATTCCTAAGATCACAAGCCAACTAGTAGCCTAAACTAGCTAACTAAGCAAAGGAAACGAAATTCCAAATCCAAGAATTTCAGGTTTTTGTTTCTAATCCAAGAAACGAATGTAAGACAAGTTTTTTTTTGTTCCAAAAAATCTGATTTTTCATTCACATTTTGCTTGCTATTTTATAGTGAGCAAGCATCTTAAGTACAAGCTAAGTTAAGTGGCTTAAAGCTCACTTGTTACACGTCCAACTAAGTACATATCAGCTTTTTGTAGTCTAGATACATTAATAAAAGAAGCCTTACTTAGCTAGATACATCAAGAGCAAATGGCGGTTTGTAACCTCCAAATTATGAGTGAAATAAAATCAGAAACAAGAGAGTATAACCCCCCTTGATTCACGCCAATCAAAGCAGCAACTTGGAGTTGTAACGGCTCCCCTTTTCACGCCCAATTCAAACAGCAAGTGAAGTGTAACTCCCCCTTGTTTCAAGCCTTGAATTAAGCTTGAATGTATGTAGACAAGGATGTACTTGGACGCCTCTTGAATGTACCCATTGCTTGGCTGAAATAAACGGCCACTTTGAAGGCTCATTTTAAAGCTTGTAACTCCTCATTGAAGCTGATTGTAACACCCAAGTTAAAGCCTTAAAATACCTCCAAATTAGTTTCGGATTTTATGCCTTCTTCACAAGCTTAAACGGCTGCTTTGTGATGCATCTTGATCTTGTACTTGATGTGTGAATGTAACATTACATGTTCAGCTAAAAGAACTAAAGAGCATAACTAATTTGCAAACTTAAAATAAGATTAAAGTTTACAACTTATTCAAAGCATAAAAAGAACTAGAATAAACTAGTTAATAAGAACAACAAGAAATTCAAGGGTTGAATATCTTGCTGCCCAAGGATAGAATGCATAGCACCAAAACATGATGCTACATCTTGAACCAAAGAAATGTCCATAACAAGTTGTTAGGCTTGGCTACACACA